>NW_013952506.1:987107-1002139 GCF_001266775.1 Austrofundulus limnaeus | reverse complement strand
GTTTTACATGATTGTTGAATGAAATTAACATAATTATTAATTTATTGTAAAAACATGACCGATAATCTGTGAAAATGATCCGGTTCAGCTTGCTGTTTCTCTATTATTTTCTATGGAGGCTGTGATTCGTTGCCCTTTTTGGATGCCATTGCCCCTCCACGCTGTCACAGACGCTACCAGACGGTATGGGCGGGGCTCAGTCTAGTGTTCTACATTCAAGTCTATGGTTTAAGCTCAACTATAACAATCATTTTCTAACAGAAAAAAGTTACTACATTAGCTTATACATTTAGTGGAAAAAAAGATTTTAAGAATTAAGTGACTCGCTTCACTTTTAAGCAATTATAAGTGACTCTAGAYTGCTTAGATTTTGTGAGAAAAAAAACTGTCAAGGGAAAATGGTAAACTTCACTTCTGCACACGTCAAACAAAGCATGATGAACAGCCATGAAATCATAAAGTTTACTTTCCCCGTATCGCACGGCCACAGAACAGAGCACGGCTGCACAAGCCACAGAACTATAACTCTTAAACCCTTTATAAACCAATCACTTCCTGGGTTTCCTCCTTCTCAGGCTAGACCGTTATAAAATACACCCCGACTGTGACAGAGCAGCTCAAATACTAAGACACAGAAAGTGGCATTATATTGAGTTCATCTGTGTACTTTTATGAATCTCGTTCCAGATTTGTCAACTTTAAAGCCTCTCTAACATTCATAGCTTGTTATGATTTCTGTCTGTGTTAAGTGTTTTTATGTTTTGTTTCTGTCATGTTCATGTTTCCTTCCTCCTGTCTTGCCCTTGCTCCAGCCCCACCTACTCACACCTGATCCTCATGTGTCTCCCTCAGGTGTTTGTTGTTAGTAATTGTTGTCTGTGTATTTAAGCCCAGTCTTGTCACTGTGTCTTGGTCTGATCATTGTTGGTTTGTTTGTATGCTCCAGTCTGATTCATGTTCTACCCTAGCTTTCTTGTCCCTGATTTCTGTTTAGTTCTCTGTTTTTTGCCACCACATTGGCTTTTTATTTAATAAATTTTTGTTAAAACTTTCTAGCCTGCCTGCCTGCCTGCATTTGGGTTCACCCTGCCTCACAACTATAACATAGCTATCCCGGTACTGTAAGTTATTATACACATTTGAGAAATCAGCAGGAAAATAAAACAGATGAGGCACACAACGTAATAAATCAAAACGGTTTTTAGAAGTTTGCTAATTGCTTTTACATTAAGTGTTCCAGCAACCACAGTATATTCAGTGTGTTATTCCGACTGCACAAGTGCGGACATGCATTTAATTTTCTCTCCAAACCTTCAGAGGCCCATGTAACTGGTTAATGGATAACTGCCAGATCTTAAACCCAGTTGTAAAATTTTCAGCAATCTGGAACGATATGGCGGCTAAGATGTCTCCTAATCCTYGTTAAAAATCGTGGCTGCGATTACCCTTATTACAGCGAAGTTGTTTTGTGGATTAAATCACATTATTAAAGCCCACAAAGTGGATTCCTAAAACGCACGCCTGTTTTAAAAGTCACAGATGAATTTAGAAGGCAGGGGGAAGCTTTAAAGCCGTGTGAGGCTTTTATAACAGGGTCTAAGATGAAGTGTCGTGTTAAAGTGAAAATATAAGATGGCACCAAGAAATAAAGCAGCTTTGTTTCCCTGATGGAGGGTTTTGTCACGACGAGGTTGATAAATGTGTGTTGTTGTTTTTTTAAGGCTTCTGTGCAGCGCTAGAGCCAAAGTGAAATATTTGCCTCTGTTGGACACTGAGAGCCAACAGTCAAACAGGGAAAGGAAGCCGTGGAAATTAACAATTTTGTGGCTAACCCATTAGTGGCTTTTTGGCTGGCAATGCTAAAGATGGATAGCTTATCTGACTTTAATAGCTGGCACAGCAGCAATAGTGCTGAGCTGGAGCGAGGAGAGGAACAATACGGCACATTAGAGGAGCAGCCAGCGCACACACATGCCACAAACTGCTCCAGATTTCTAATTAGCATTCATTAACAGTAGGGGAAAGAGCAATTATGGTCTTTAAGTAGAGCATTAGCTAATGTTGCTTTTTCACATGTCAGCAGATTTAAATAAAGGGAGTGCGTAGCCACATCAGAGTCTCTGCTTTGTGCTGACTGGGAGGTTTCAGTTGATGCTTGTGATGACCTTAAAATACACTGCTGCTGTTTGTTTACACTAGTTATAACTGCTAACAAGGCCACAAGCTCAGTCAGACGTGACTGAGTGTTTGCTGCCACCACAGCTGCTGCAGGAGCTCTGTTAGTGAGTTATTTTACATGTGCAGCAGCCACCACACTGCTATCATGTGTTCATACTTTATATAGCTGCTGTTTGGAAATGACTGAATTATCACCTCGGGTTTATAATCTTTAGAAATTGTACAAAATCTTGTTTCCCAAACTAACTGGATATGATATTCAAGATGATTACAAACAAAATCAAATGTATGCAAGTGATTGAAGTGGTTTAATTTATTAAAAGGGGGAAAATATGTATTTTCCAGGCATATAGTTCAATTCTGTACCACAATGTACCGGAAACCCCTCTCCCCCTTCCCCCGTGAGCTTCTGTACGCCACTGCTCTGCCTGTTTTTCATGCAAAAGCAAAGTGGGAGCAATTTAAGTATGAAAAAAAGTAAAGATTATATGAGGAATAAGAAATAAAACTACAAATGGCTCGTTACTGCCCACGACTCGGCTCCTGTCATTTGTTGTAAAGAGCCGTTCCAAAGATTCAGATCATTCGCGAACGTCACATCTCTGTGTAGCCTAGCAGCAGCAGAGTTGCAAAAGAAAGTATGTCTTAGAAATACTGACAGAGCTCAACTTCAGAATGTGTTAAATGGACCAAATAAAGTCAAGTTCACATGCAATGATTAAGTAGATTAAAATAATTATTTTGAGTAATCTTTACTAAGTCAAGTACACCTAAAGTAAATTATGAAGTTCTACTTCAAGTGGTACTTGATTTTCTTATTTGCATTAACTCATATATAAGTGTACTCTACAAAGAAAGCACTAGTTAGTACAACTTAAAATACCTAGTTCAGTGTACTCRTTTTTTAAGTGCAATCGGTTTACAAGCTTTTTTTAAGTAATGATAATTTTACAGTGCAGCACGTCTTCACAACAATGCTTCAGGGGAGGTGTGCTCTGTGGGACAGGGAGGAGCTTGTGTAAATAGGAGGAGCTTTGTACCAGCAAGTGTTATCGGCAGCTCCACATGACTACCACAGGAGATTCAAGGAGTTCTCAGGCATGCAAGAATGAGTCAAAGCAACAAACTCAAAAAAGTCAGTTTTGCATAATACTCCAACCCCACCCCACTTTAAAATTGGTTGGTGAAGTATATTAATGTTGAGTTATGAATAAAAGACTTGCTGGAACAGCAAATGTAAAAATGTCAGCAAGATATTTGGATATGTGTAAAAAAAGTATCTTAACCAAGTGTGGCTTAAAGAAATAAAGATGTTTGCGAACACTAAGATTGTGAGAACAATTATTTAAAACAGTTTAGGAATAACGTCTCTCAATGTGGGATTTAAAATTAAAGTAATATTTTGAAAAATATTTCAATAATATTAGGAGATCTCTGTAAAAACATAAGAAAACAGAAAATCAATATCTCGATACTCAAGCAGTACTTTATTAACAAGACCCACCACCTTACATCCAATGTTTTAAACAGGATCTGTTGGTGCTTGGAGTGTCGTGGTTGACTTGTCATTTTTGTGTTTGCTATAACTGAGTACATGTGGCGGCCATCTTGAACTGAATTGACTGGAAAAGCTAATCAGTTGTAGATTTCACAGCCAAGGATTACAGTTAGGTCCACATATATTTGGACACTGACACAAATAGTCTTTTTACTTGTTTACTGAAACATATTCAAGTTATAGATATAATGTACAGGAACATAAAGTCCAGACATCCAGCTTTCATTTGAGGGTATCCACATTAAAATTGGATGAAGGGTTTAGGAGTTTCAGCTCCTTAACATGTGCCGCCTTGTTTTTAAGGTGACCAAAAGTAATTGGACAATTGACTCCAAGGCTATTTCATGGACAGGTGTGGGCAATCCCTACGTTCTGTCACTCTCAATGAAGCAGATAAAAGGCCTGGAGTTGATTTGAGGTGTGGAGTTTGCATTTGGAAGGTTTTGCTGTGAAGTAAATATGTGGTCAAAGGAGCTCTCCATACAGGTGAAACAAGCCATCCTTAAGCTGCAAAAACAGAAAAAACCCATACGAGAAATTGCTACATTAGTAGGAGTGATAATCTAATCTACAGTTTGGTACATCCTGAAAAAGAAAGAAAGCACTGGTGAACTCATCAATGCAAAAAGACCTGGGCGCCCACGGAAGACAACAGTGGTGGATGATCACAGAATAATCTCCACGGTGAAGAGAAACCGCTTCACAACAGCCAACCAAGTGAACAACACTCTCCAGGAGGTAGAAGTATCAATATTCAAATCTACCATAAAGAGAAGAGACTGCATGAGCATAAATACAGAGGGTTCACTGCACGGTGCAAGCCACTCATAAGCATCACGAATAAGACTAGACTAGACTTTGCTAAAAAATAATAATAATAATAATAATCTAAAAAGCCAGCACAGTTCTGGAAGAAAATTCTTTGGACAGATGAAACCAAGATCAACCTCTATCAGAATGATGAAAAGAGAAAAGTATGGTGAAGGCTTGGTACAGCTCATAATCCAAAGCATACCACATCATCCATAAAACACAGCAGAGCAGTGTGATGGCTTGGGCATGCATGGCTGCCAGTGGCACTGGGTCACTAGTGTTTATTGATGATGTGACACAGGACAGAAGCTGCCGAATGAATTCTGAGGTATTCATAGCCAAACTGTGTGCTCAGATCCAGACAAACTGATTGGTCGTCGTTTCATACTACAGATGGACAATGACCCAAAACATAAAGCCAAAGCAACCCAGGAGTTTATTAAAGCAAAGAAGTGAAATATTCTTGAATGGCCAAGTCAGTCACCTGATCTCAACCCATTTGAGCATTTCTCATGTTAAAGACTAAACTTCAGACAGAAAGGCCCACAAACACACAGCAACTGAAAACCACCACAGTGAAGCCTGGCAGAGCATTAAAAAGGAGGAAACACAGCATCTGGTGATGTCCATGAGTTCAAGACTTCAGGCAGTCATTGTCAACAAAGGSTTTTCAACCAAGTACTAGAAAYRAACWTTTTCATTACATTTATTTAATCTGTTMAATTACTTTTGAGCCTCTGAAATGAAGGAATTGTGTTTAAAAGATGCTTTAGTTCCTCACATTTCTAAGCAATCATTTTGTTCAACCCACTGAATTAAAGCTGAAAGTCTGAGCTTCAACTGCATCTGAATTGTTTTGTTTAAAAATCATTGTGGTAATATCTAGAACCAAAATTAGAAAAATGTTGTCTCTGTCCAAATATACAGTATACGGACCTAACTGTATATTCTGAGAGGTGCATTAAATCAGTCCAGTGGTTCACGAGATAGTAGAGATGGGATAAATGGCTCTTTGAAGGGATCCGGATCTTGGGGAGCCGTTTGTTTCATAGAGCCGTTCARAAGAGCCGTTCGATTTTGAACGTATTACGTCATCACGTAGCCGTACGTAATGATGTAATGCTGTCACGTGGTTGGAACCATGTGTTTGTCAAGTGGAAACACCCTCCCMCTTTCACCGTGAGCTTCTGCACGGCACAACTCCGCCTGTTTTCCATGAAAAAGCAAAGCGGTAGCAATTTAAGTATGAAAAAAATAAAGCTTATATGAAGAATAAAAGAAATACAACTACAAATGGCTCGTTAYTGCCCGCGATTCGGCTCCTATCGTTCGTTGTAAAGAGCCGTTCAAAAGATTCGGATCGTTCACCAACGTCACATCTCTACGAGATAGTTTTGCCAACAGAAACACACACTCACATGATCATCTACCTTCCATGGTGATATAAACAAGTTCAACTGTTGAACTGTTCCACAAGTTAGACAGTACCAAGAAAATGACTAAATCTTGTAATATATCATCTTTTACAAACATTAGCTTATTAAAGGGGCACTGACACAAACTGAATAACTATGGTGAAGCAGAACAAACAAAGAGGAGCCTCCTGTCTAACTTTTAATCAGCACACAGTCAAAAACCCAACATTAGTAGTTCAACCCATCCATGTTTTATAACATTTGGAGAAAAAATTGCCTGAACTGTCTTCCGTGACATTTCAAATGTGAGGCTTCTCCCTGACTGTTGGCAAGGCAGAACATCTGAACTGTTGATAGATGAGAATAAAACAAAATCTTCTGTGAAATCAATGGTTACCTTGTATTTTTCACAAACAGATTTTGTTGTGCGTCAGCCCGCAGCACTAAAAAAAACCTTGTCAAACCTGAAACTTTGCTCCAGGCTCTTCTGGGATGGTAATAAAGTAGTTTAATAATCACACTACTTCAGTATCAGAACAGCCTGCCTCACCCACCGCCCACTGGCTATAAGTTCTATCATATTTAAATACAGATGTTTGTGACATTTATTTGGCTCAAGTAAACTTTAATGTTTCATATCTGAAATTACAAAGTGAGAAGGTAATATGAAAAAAGATAGACACTGGCATCTTGGCTCTAAAACCTAAACTGAATTAAGAAAATTAAGGGAACTAAAACCACTCCGTTTAAAGCAAAACAAGACTGAAGCTGCAAAATTGACCTTTCTAAAGTAATCGCCTAAATCATTTTTTCCCCAAAATTTTTCAGAAAACACAAAAAAAATTAAGCAAAACTGTACCATATTGCATTTTCTGAGCTTCCYAACAAGCTTGGAAAAAATGACTTGGAGATTAATTTAGGAAGGTGTAGCCTAACAAAGCATTATTTTGTTTTTGGCTAAACAAAAACAATATTTATATATATTAGAAAGAAAGTGCAAAATCTAGATTATTTTAAAATGATTGAAATAGCTGAGGATGTTTTTATCATTTAACAGTTAGTGCAGCATATCTGAATCTACCAAACTTTAATACTGCTGCTGCTGCTRCTAACAATAATGAATGAAATAGAATAGCATTCTACATTTCAGTAAGAATGTCTATTGAAACAGTTTTCAGAGTTGGAGTTGTGACCTCACAATGGGTCATAAAAAACCCAGTTATAGATCTTGAGATCTCCAGATATCCAACTTAACTCAAAATGCTTGCTAAAAGTAGTTTCTTTCTTTAACAAACATTAATTTACAGTATACATTGATATGAACTGTATATTAATTAATAAAGCTGTCTGTGTTGTAAATATCCTCCTGTTAAATAGGATTTTACTCTTTTTTTTACACTTCAATCAACAGTAGGTCACAGCTCTCAGCCACTGCTTTTTTGTGGGTTAAAAGCCATGTCAACAAGTGGTCATATCCTTACTAACAGTGGACTATGGAGAAAGCAATCTCAGTTGAAAGAATTAGATGGAAACCCGCAGGAGCAAAGTTAACAACTTAATATAGGGAATGAAATGAAAATCAGTACTTATTTGCTTTTAAAATAGCTCAATAAAATAAAAACATAAGCAAATATCTCTTTTGTTGCACCTCTTCTCTTTGTATGAGACATTTGTTGGTGTTGTAACTTAATTCTCTACTAAAAAAATATATTTTGCTATGTTTTATTACAAGCACAAACCTAACACTGATAGCAAAGTTTCCTAAAAGTTGTTTCAGGCTTGTTAGTTTACTGTTTGGCTTTACTTTTGCAGATAAGCTGGTATGTTTGTCTTTTTCCAAATTACTGCAACAAATCAGCATCTGTTGCGTTTCCATGTGCAGATGACTGACAGATCTCTATAAGTTTGTGGTTTATTTTTTTAAATCTACCCTCCACCGACTGACGGCTTCATGTCTGCAGGCCTCTCTCCAGATAAGGATCATGCTCAGCCAAGTGCTGATGAAAAAGAAATCCTGGTGGTTTCTCGTAAATACGGCCGTTCCCACCAATTAGGTAAGAAACGGCTAAATGCATTATGGAATTTAAAAATAAAAATCTTATGACTTTCTAAATGCAGATGAGTTTTAAAGTTGCACTGTGTAATTACAGCTTCATTTGGGCACAAATACTCTTCATGCCTCTGCGTGTTTTAAAAAGGAAAAATAATTACGGATGGCCTTTGGCAGCAATTTCACTAAAGCGTTTACTCATCCACCACATATTCACTGAACAGAAGAATGAGCAGTCTAAGAGTTTGACTATTATAATCAGTTCATTAACTTTGGCAGCTGTTGGAGAGTCAATAGGCAAAAACAACCGTTTCTTTCAGAAAAGACAAGCTCGTTTAAAATGTTTAACAGTTTGTTCACTGCACAGCAAGGAGGTTCAGGGGGTCTTTGCCCCGCCCTTGCTGGAAAATAAGGCTGACGGGGCTCTTACGTCTTAATAAAACATCCACGTTAGAGACAGGTGATAAAAGACATGTCACTCCTGTCAAACACAGAAGCCACTGAAGGGGAGAAAAAGAAAAGTAAACAGAATTTTTTTTTCTTTTTTCCTTTTCTTATTATCTTTATTATTATTACCGCAGTGGGCAGTCAAAGTTCACTGACAGAGCACACTTAACTGTGTATGCTGTCACACACACACACACACCCACATTATAACTCCTGTCTTTCCTAACACCAGCCCTGCTCTGTGTGCTCTGCTAATATTGACTCTCCTGACTAACACTGCCTCTATTGAGTCAAACACAGAACTGTTTGACTAGTATTAGAACATCATTGAGATAACAGCCGTGGACCTGTCCAGGCAGAAGCTGTGGCTTTAATGTCGAGCATAGCAGGACAACCACCGCTGAGGTGGGAGGGGAAGGCTTCAAGTACAGAAAAAAAAAATGCTTCTTTACAAGTTAAATTTTCAACCCATGCTTTTTACTCAAATAAAACAGTATTGGTTTAAAACTACTTAAAGTATAAAAGTAAATTAATGTAAGGAAAAAGAGCCAATAAGCCCAGAAGCTTAAGGCTCTGTAACATTTTAAAACAACTTGTGAAAATTTTGTTAAACTTTGAAGATGTCTACATTGAAAATTGAATAAAAACAAATAGAAGCCTSTACTGCAATGCTAAAAATTAAATCATCTATAAAACATATGAGTTATTTGCTCATGAGAAATATTGCACCTGCACATAACACAAATTAAAATTTTGAATTAATTAATTTTTTTAAATGTGAAGAGTAGAACAGGGTTCCCACACCTTGGTCAACATCAAATTCAAGGACTTTTCAAGGACTTTCCAGTATCAATTTCCTCAAATTAAAGAACCACGCGCAACGGCAATTACCTACTGCTACCACAGAATGTTATCAATAAACAGGTTTAATATCATGTAATTCAATGAAAAACTGAACAACGTAAAAGTTGTTGAGTTAGAAACAATGACATCAGTTTACTGTAATACTGAGTTATCCACTGCAACAAATTTAAGTTTTTTTAAATTAAGTTTTATGATTTATTATGAAAATCAAGGATTTCGAGGACCCGTGGGAACCCTAGTAGAAAGTACAGGTAATTGCATGAAAATGAAAGGAGTAGAAGTAAAAAGTTGGCTGAAAAAGAATTACTCCAGTAAAGTATAAACAACCAAAATGTCTACTTGAGTAATGTAACAAAGTATYTGTACTGACACATCTGCCACCAACAAATGTTTTCTCTTCCTAAGACTTTTATCACCGATACACAGAAAGGCTGCTGCTGAAGTGTCTTTCTGTGAAATCACTTTGCTGTCATTAAGCTCACTGGGTCCTTGAGGTTGTAAAATAAATCAGCGTGCCACTGGGATCATTGTGTCTCAGGTATGAAAACACTGCACTCCAGTTTCTCATCAGCAGGAATAAAAAGCTTGCATTACGTGCCAAAGCATGCTTTTAATCTGAATGCAGGTATTAAATTCTTATTGTCAGTTACACACTGCAACTATAATACCAACAGCTCTTACCCAACCATAAAGCACACACACATAAAAACGCAGATAAGAAAAACCTACTTGACTATTCACTACATGCCGACCTGCTCACCCGCTTTGCAGCTTTTTATCCCACAAAGCCTGAAATCTTTTATTAAACAATCCTCTTTATTTATACGTCATCATTCATCTCGAGTCCACAAATTCCTGCTGTGTGAATTAGTCAAGTTACTTTGTGCCCTGAACAATCACAACATTTCCACTAACAATTTAAACACAAAATGACTTGTATTGATAAAATGAAACTGAATAATTGTGATTTCATCTCAGCATGGTTTTGCTGTCCTGCCAGCTTTTTGTTGTGTTATTAAAATATTTAGTTACTTTCACTTTGACCTCCTCGAGTTTGAGTCTGTGTTTTGGGTTCTCTAAATCAGAGGTTCTCAAACTATGGTCCCAGGACCCCCAAAGGTCTGTGAGCTGTCCCAAAATGTACACGTAGGGAGCAATAGGCTAGTAAAACATACTTGCCCCCACCATAAATAATAATAAATAGAACATTATTCCCATGGCATTAAGGGGTTAAAATTATAAATAAATTATTTTTAACCAGCACGAGGTTATTGAGGGAGTCTCTAAAAACTCTCTCTCCTCTGTAAGTGGTCCCCAGAACCAAAGTGTTCGAGAAGCCCTGCTCTACACAACACATGGTAACAAATGTACAATTACTTACTCTTCATTTTATGAATTAAAAATAACTTTTTTAAGTCATACCAATTAGGATACTGTTTAGAGTCCAACAAAACAGAAGCAGTAACTGCTGAGTGAGGAGTTTTAGGTCCCACATTTAACAGATCAGTTTTATTACATAATATACAGTTAGATCAGACACAAGAGTGTCTTTCCCTGCTCAAGTGTCTCCATAATAAGTGACCGAATATGTACGATAATAAATGGTGGGTGGGTAGTATTTAACTTTTAGCAGTCCAACTTGAATGTTAATTTACCAAAACATGATATCATGAAAGCCTTAAGAGGGTTAATTTACCAAAACATGATATCATGAAAGCCTTAAGAGGGTTAATTTACCAAAACATGATATCATGAAAGCCTTAAGAGGGGGAGTTTGGCAGGACGCTAATATCCTGTACACTCAGGTGACACAATAAAAAAATTGTAATTATGTTATGACTACTTCAGATGGGGTGGGTTAATAAAGCAATGGCAAATGTAAAGCCAGAGTTGTATTATATATTTTCTCTCTGTGAGGATAAGCAAAAGTTACAATAAAAATCAAAGCACAAGAGAAGTGAGAACTCAGATGGCTACAAAACTCAACAAATAATGAGAACAAATGAAATCTAGTTTCACTAAAACATGAATGAAAATAATGATTAAAAACACTCTTATGTCATTATTTAGCTAAATTAAAGCAATTAGCACCACGTTGCATATAAAATGGAAAACAAATGAACGATGTGTGCGACCTAAAGCCGACAACCTTTTACCCAGCCACCAGGAATAAACAGTGTCACACAAATGAGTTTGTTTTAATGCTAAATTAAAAAGGTGATAGAAATGAGAAGTGTTTCAAAACATATAAACACTAAACGCAAGTAAAACAGTAGCTAAAAGCTAAAACTGGCAAACAAAGGCTAAGACACAAAAAAGCAGCATATGCTAAGACCAGCAGAACAGCAGCAAAAGTAAAAAAATAAAGTATATTTCAAAGAACACAAACATTTTAATAGATTTGAAACGTTCCTCAAATAGTTACAAAACTCAAAGGACAGTCCAAGTCCTGAACAAGCTTAATATGTTGATATGCAAATGTATGTTTTTTTGGATTGCAACTAATTCAGCATACATTAACATTAACCAAACTACAAACAAGAAAAACAGTGTGAATGCTGACTCAGCATTTACACAAATACCACTTAAAAGGGCAAGGTGCTCATATTATGTCACTTGTCTCAGTCTGGATGAACTTTTGCAGCAGGTGAAGAGATTAGTGTCATTCTGGTTTAACAAGAAGGTTTATAATAACCAGTATGTTTGAAACATGTCTAATGGAACAAAGCTGACTTAAAGTCGCATTTTCTTTTTTTGATATACCGATGATGATCACTACCTGACATGTTATTTCAAAATCACTCATGGGTGTTTAATTAGGTTGAGTTCTGGTGACATCATTTCATACTAACCTGAACATTCATTGACCCCCTGGCACTTCATGGAATGGAAGCTGACGCCTACAGAGCTGGTTTACCCATCGTGAATACTCAATCACTGTTGAGAGGATGTTTAACAATGGCCAGTTGAACAATAAACATCAGTATTATAATATATAATTGATGCACGAAGCTGAGTTCAGTCAACTGAATCAGCAGCCATGTTTGTCAGCCGAAAAGAGAAAGAGCTGCAGGCTCCTGCAGATGGCATTACAGCAATCTTTTCTGCTTATGTGGTTTCATTTTATTCCTACAGGCCCTCGTGTTATTCTGAACTGCCCTGGGTTATGTTTTTACTCGGTCATGTAAGCTAAATGAACCATCCATAATGTAAATGAGAAAGGAGGAGAAAAAAAAGGAGGGAGATTGAGAAAGAGTGAGACAGGGATGTAAATCTAGTGGTGCCCCTGGTGTTAGGAGGGAAGAAAAGGAGATGTCAGCATTTCCACACATTTCACTTTCAAATGAGCCAAACCTGATTGGAGAGTAAAACCTTCTCTTTGCATATATCAGACAGTGCAAGTACATACAAAGCTTGCAACAACTTGTGAATTTTAAAAAGTAATTCATGGCAAAGAGCTCGGCTCGTTGGTAGGAGTTGTCTAACCCTCAACGCTTTTATCTTTTACAACATCTAAAAACTCAGGCATCAAGGGGTCAGTTTGGAGTGTATTTTTAATGGTTTTCCAAGGATCTAAGTTGTGTTTCTGGTGCAGAATAACCCATTCTAGTTGCTCTGTGTTCAAGAAGCAACAGAAAGCATGGACTAACGAACATCCAGTTTCAAATTTTGTAATTAGCAGGCATATTTTGCACTTGGCACCGCAAAACACGCTGCAAGTTATTTTGTGGTCTCTATGAGAAATATTTCCTGGCATTTCACTGCTTCCAAATTTCTACAGCCAGTGTGATATTAGATAAATATTTGAGCTGGCGTGCAATGAAGCATATGTCAAATGAGCAAAAATAAAGGGAAGAAAAAAGCACTGGCACTGGCGGATGCGATTAGCTGCTCAAAGACACAGAGAGAAATAAAACGACGAGGGTGAGGCCTAGTCTGTTGTCCATTAGAATCCACTCAGTTCCTCTGCAAACAGACAGGATGCTGGCCAAACAAGCTTATTCAAGGGGGTTCTGTGTGGACCGTGTTAGCTCAGCAAATCCAGCTCCACAAACATGCTTCAAAGAATCCTGCTATCTCTGCAGAGCCTTTGATGTGGGTATTGATCATGCAGCCGTCTGTGAGAAAAAAGTGGGGGAAGCGCTGGAGGTTTAGTATTCTGTTCTGGCTCAGATAGAATAGATAATGGCAAAAACATGCACTCCCCTCACGTCGCGCTGTGCTTCAGTTATGACAGCTGCGCAACCATTTTCTGTCTCTGAGGTGGATGCGATTAGAAGTAAAAGAGCAAGTCAGATCATTCGCCCTGAGGACAGGTCACAGTGTATTAGGTTCAGGAGCTGCAGCAGAATCCAAATCAAGCATCAGCTGACAGAGAGGGGCATCGCAGCAACAGCAGAAACATCCGTTCATGGTGGCTTAAAGTGTCTTTTCTAAAGTGATGTTCTGGTAAATAGTATTAATCTTAAGGCCCTGTCGCACTAGACAACTTATAAACATTTAGACATAAGACATCTACACTGAAGATGGAAATGAAAAAAAAATCAACAGGAAGCTTCTTTTCTGGGTGCACATAATGTAATTCAGATTGATCAAATATATAACTTTTATTAGCAATTTAGACATAAAAAAAGTTTCATAAGTTGGCAGAAGTTGTCTAGTGTGAGGGCCTTTACCTTATCAGCTGAAACATTAGTCAGAGCACAGAATAAAGAGAAAAGGGCAAAAGTTTTCAGCCAAGCTAAGCTAATGGCTAGTCAAACAAAGGCCCACTGTTTGTTGTTTTTCAGGCTTATAAAAAAACTCTAAAATATTACAGTCCAGTGTAAAAGAACATCTAATATTAAAGATACTCATTGCAAACTAAATACTAAAAAACATAAAACGTTATCCTGAAATATATCAAATGGTGTAGTTTAAGTTTTCTTCAGGTGTTTATCCGATACATTCATATGCAATCCTGAAGTGCAGGTCTGCACTGAATGTAAACAAAAGCACTTTCATCTGCATTCTCAATTAATCTGAACAGTAATAATGAAAAAATATAAATTAAATAAGACTTCTGGATCTGAAACAGCTTTCATGGACATTTTCATTTGTCATTGCTGACCTATTTTTAGTCACTTCAGCTTCCATCTGGAAACAAATGCACGCGGTAGCTGGCTAGAGATGCAACATTTGCGTACGATCCGAACCTTTTGAACGTCTCCTTGCAATGAATGATAAGAACTGAGTTGTGGACAGTAAAATCCATGTGTACAACCCCAATTACCATGAAGTTGGGACATTGTGTAAAACAAATAAAATGGAATGCTATCACGCGCAAATCTTTTTTAACCTATATATTCAATTCAATATACTACAAGAAGGTTTAATGGTCAAAGGAATAAACTTGCTGCTGAATCGATAATTCAAATGAGTTGATCAGGCGGACTGATACATCTGCAGTCTGAGCACCATCAGTGTAACACAATTCATGCTCAGCACACATTTGTTTGCATTGTAACGTGGAAATTTTTCAGCTGCGAAACCTGCAACAAACTAAACAAACTTGTGCAAAACTGTAGAGGTTCAATATTACTGCATAAAGTACAGCATTCTTCCATGTTAGTGTGTTGTTTTTGAAAAAGATTTGTTTTAAAAAGGCAAAAAAAATTAACAAGTTCATGTTTTTTGTTTAGTTTTTGTTTTTAGATCATTACTGTTT
>NW_013952506.1:981825-986987 GCF_001266775.1 Austrofundulus limnaeus | reverse complement strand
GCCATTAGCTTAGCCTGGAGGAAAACTTTTGTTGTCCTTCTCTCCGTACTCTGTGCTCCATGACTGATGACACTGCTGATGGTACTATTTGACATTACATCACTTCCAAAATGATTAGACCATCTCCTTTTGTATGTTAACAGTTCAAAACCTTGTCGTGAGAAAAGAAAAAAGAAGTACAACAACGTTTTCCCCTCAGTGGGTACTGGTGTCATGCTATGAAGGCAATGAAAGCAAAGCAAACAGGACAAACACTTCCTCAATCACAGTCACGCTTTATGCTATATGGAAAGGCAAACAAAGTCTGTTCGTTTTTTTTTTTTTGCTTGTAGAAACAACCACCCACAGCCCTGCTTCTGTTTCACACTGAGACCATTAGTCACAATCATTTCTCTGCCAGCTGTCCCGGTGTTTGCTTTAGTTAGCCTCACTGGCAGTTTGAGCCTCATTTGAGTCCTCACTTTAAGTTTATTGGGCGTGCAGTGAATCACGGCAGTCCAGTAAGGCCAGTGCAGGTGTGCTGCTCAGGTAATGTTCAAATGCGATGCTGAATGGCTGCTAATCGTGTGAACAAACAGCGTGCGCCGTAAACCAAATATAGCCACGGCCAGCCAGTGTTTCTGCCTTTTGGCAAAAACTGTTTACAAGTACTCTAATGTTTTTTATTTGTGCACAAGGATGCTATACTCCCTCCTTTTATGTTTTTACCTGGCTCACTGTGATAAAAGTTGCTGCTTTGTTAGAATAAAAGAACTTTCCAGTAAAGCCATAACAAATGACTCGAGTTCCTTAATGTGCACCTCTAATTGCATTTCATTTAGAAAGGTGCGAGTTTCTGCAGCAATGGACCAGACTGTTTGGAGATAAACTCCTGACGTGTGTGTATGTGTTGAAAGAGGCTTTTGTGTTTGCTTCTGCGTCGGAGTCTGTTTGGAGGAACCTGACTGACTGAGCTTTATGCAGATATGAAAATCACGTGGGGCTATTTCACCCTCCTCCAAATGCCACCTATGATTGTTCACAGATAAGCTGCTTCTAGTGTGACTAATTTGCATGAAAGCACTGGCAAGACAAAGGTTTGAAAATGCCTCACTCCTTTTGGCTGAAAATGTGAATTTAGACATCAGTTTATGGAGCTAATAAAAAGTATTTTTTTTATCATCACATTTTAGTTATCGCCAAAAAGCGAAGGCGGACAAAAATGATTTTTGTTGGAGTCTGTGTGTGCGTATGTGTGTCAGTCTGTTACCAAAATATCTTGAGAAACTGAGAAAATTTAATGAAACCTTGACTTGGATTTTAATAGAGCTTTTAGAAATGTAACATTGGATGGATATCTGAAACCAATTAACTTTCAAAGTCAACTTAATTAAAGATGGTTGCCACAATAAACACAATAATGGCTATATCTCAGCCAGTTTCACAAATGTTGGCCTAAAATGTTATGTGGTGGTAGTTGAGAGTCATTCACAACATATGCTTTCAATACTTTCAAGGTTTGACCAAAGCAGCTACAACTCCATCGTTTCTCAACACAAGATGATCTCAGTCTAAAACTCCGACATGAAAGGTGAGGGAATGCCTTCCTTCAAAGAATGCATAGTCTTTGTTTTTTCTGTCCTTGCGGGACTACAATTAGAATGTTTGTGTGACAGAAGGAGAAATGAATCAAGTCTTTACCACATCTAAACACTATTTACTCCTCATACATCATCTTGCATTGTGTTATTGTCAGCACAACAATTTTTGGCATCTCCTCTGCTTTCTTTTCATCAGCAAATTGCTCGGAGCGCTGCCTAAATAATCAGCCAACATGGTTACGCTGCAGCGTTAACTAGATGAGATCAAGCACTTGTAAAATGAAAATAGATAAATAAAAGAAGGAAAGAAAGAAAGAAAAAAAACTTTCTGTGAAGGACACACGGTGGTCACAATGAAAGTGAGTCAACGGAAATCAGTCATGGCATACTGTCACCACAGTGAAGAAACAGCCAGCTAAAAGTGCAGCCAAGCCACATAGACTGGGCAAAGAGAATACACTCAAGTGACAGCTGCAAGCACTTAGTCAGCCGCCAAGAACAAAGAGGGGGAGGGAAAACTCTTCAGCCCAATTTGGCAATATGAGCCTAGACAACAATGGCTTCCAGCGTTTTCAATAATAAATCCGTCATGTCTTGGATTGTGGTTGTCAGAGGTCACTTCTTTCTGTGTTGATACGCAACCACAACGAGGAGAACGATAAATGGATTTGTCTGAACAAGTCGATCTTCTGATGATAAGGAGAAAGAGAACAGTGGCAGATTTAACATGTGTTGTACTCATTTTTGGAACTGCATGAACCAAAGTGTGTGTGTGTGTGTGGGGGGGGGGGGGGGGGGGGGGGGGGGGGGGTCAGTGAGATGTAAACTGGAATGAAATGACTAAAAATCAGAGCTGGAAGAGGAGAAGGCAGATGGGCTGAAGTGTTCTGAATCACTTACCACATGCGCTTATAAGGCTTCAAGCAAATCGTGGCCAAACAGCTGAAAAAACAAACTTAACCTCCAGGAGTCTCTGCCAGTTTGTGACCCCTGTGGCCTATGTGTGTTTGTCACATGCAGAAAGGAGACCGTAGCAGATTTTACATCGTCGTTAAACTCATCGTGATTCCTCGTGCTTCCACTGTTAATGTCTTTGCCAAAAAAAATAAAAATAACTCACAGCCTTGCATTCCTTGAAGCCTAATATCACTCATCACCATTTATATGCCAGCATAGACAGATCATCTTGTGAGGAGAAATGACAGTAGTAGCCAAATTTGGTCAAACCTTGAAAATAATACTAACAATCTTGCAATATTGTGCAAGTGCTTGGAATGTGTCTTGTGAAAGACTGTCAGCTACTACCACAACACATTTAGCTCATTGAGTTGTAGGCATGTATGTGTAGGCAATGGTTGATTAGCTGAGAACAACATATTGATTCAGGTTGACAGCAAAACTTATTTAGCTGCAGGTGTATATTTAATATTAGTACTTTATAAGATATTTTGCTAACAGACAAACAAGGTTGACTTCAGTTAAGAGAAAGGTTATAAGCAAAGATGTGCCATATTTAAAGCATGTGTTGGTAACATTGCACCAATTTTTTTGCTCAATATCAATCAATCCATCTGTTATGTTTTACAAGCAGTAAAATATATTCCAGCAATTTATAAGTAACAATGATCTAAACTAGACCTGAAGTCAATTTGTAACATAGACTTTTAGCTAGTTGAAAAATTATGACTTCAACTAGTAATTAAGTATATTTATTTCTTCCTGTTATAAATAATAATAATAAATATTTACAGTCAACACTTTGAAAATGTTCTCTGCAGACCTGGTTATGGGATGAAACTAATATAACCATCTCAACAGGTCAGATTCGTCTAAGAGAAACCTAAAAATAATCAAAAATAAAATATTATTTTACACTGTGTAAATATKACCTAAATCAGAGGACAAATCAGTTTGTAATATTTATCAATTTGTGCTAAATTGTAGCACGACTCAGCAGAGTGCTATATTCTGTTTAACAATATGATATACAAGCTAATATGTAATAACCAGGTGAATAAATAACAGTGATTACATTGATTTTATAAGCCTATTTTAAATTTAAACTGTTACATTATGTGCTGGTCAGATCGCATTGGGCTGAATAAGACCAAATCTGCTTACTTGTGTTGTGAAGAGACGTTTTCCTGTTTTATCTTTTGTTGACAGCTTTCTGGCAGTATTTAAAACTTTAGATTATACACTCAAAACTATTAATAATTTTGTTGGTATTATTGTTAACAGTTTTTATGATTTCTACATCATCAGTCCTTTTTTTTTGCTATGTTACCAGCATGTGCAGTAATGGGAAATCCAGACTCTTGCCCGTTAGCTGCTCAGCCTCTACAGTAGATCACACAGTCACATGGTTTCTGCTCACTCCAGCTGTTCTACCTCCATGACATGTGTATCTATTCTTGTTTTATTTTATTTGTTTGAAATAAAGAATAAATTAAGTTTTAATTTAAAAAAGTGTTCAGCGGTTTATTAAATGTTTTGCTAATAGACAGAGCTGACTCCAAACAGAAAATGTGTTGGGCATCAGTCTCAGATACTACCACACTAAATTTTAGGTCAGTTTSTGTAACCCATTGCTGTGGCAGCCATCTTGAATTGAGCTGACTTCAAATGTTAATCAGTTTTGTTTCAATTAAATTTGTTTGGTGGAAATGTTTTTGTAACAGACACGTGCATGCTGACCCACAAACATGGGCTAAAACATTATGGCCCTCTCGCCCTCGGGTGATGAGTACTGAGTCATTAGTAGATGAGCAGGGTTAAAAGTGACATGCAGTCAACACTCGTATGCATTCAGCCTCGACATATAAAGTCAAAGTGCAGACCCTGAYCAGAGCTTTTGGGTTTTATGAAGCTCTGATCTCATGCAGCATTTACTCATGTTCCCCACTAACTTTAATTGTCAGGGATTGTTACGCTCGCCACTAAAAGCGAGCAGAAAAGCGTGTAATAGGTTGTGGTTTTAAAGGACAGCTGTGGCTGTGATTGACTCACTTGTTTCGGCTTTGCCCTTCAAATACGCAATTATTCAGCTGATGCGATGCAGCTTTGGAGGCAAAAGGAAACTCAGTCATACTGCGAACGCCTCGTCCAGCCAAGTGTGCTGTGCGACTGGATCGGGTTTCACTTTCATCACACCTATTTAAACTCACACCCGCTTTTCGCTGCCTGATTCAGAGCAGCGTGTTAATCATGGAAGCACAAAGAGGTCACGTACCTGCCGCTCAGTTCAAATTCAATGGCTCAAACTGGGTAAACATTTGATATGTTTAACATTTAGATCAGGCATGACGGGAAAACAGGCAATTATGATAATGTTGAAAACTGCGTTGAAAATATCTGATGGAATGTCCTGATGCATCTCAGTAATCCAGGTAAAAAATCAAAAGGAAAAAAAAAATTGTATAGGTCCTCTGGACGGGTTCTTCTTTAATGAAACGTTTCTAATTAATTTGTGTTTTCAACAAAACTTGAAGCTGATTTTATTTTATTTATTACAAACTGAGCTGTAAACCTTTGGGACTGAATGATGTGGATTTTTTTCACAGATGATACAAAATAGTGAAA
>NW_013952506.1:979669-981815 GCF_001266775.1 Austrofundulus limnaeus | reverse complement strand
AGAGAGAGAGAGAGAGAGAGAGAGAGAGAGAGAGAGAGAGAGAGAGAGAGAGAGAGATTTTACCATAATATTTAGTGTAGCGTGGAAACGAAAAATCAGCCGCACCGAACTGATAAAAATTTCTAAAAATATGCTTTGATTTCAATTTGGTTTAATTTGAAATGAAGTTATTAAAGATATAAAGTCATATATTACCGATATCCTTTGAGGGCTGTGTCCGCGGCACATTCAGGCCAAAATAATTTTCGTTTTTACGGTAAAATTGCAGCGTAACCATGGAAATACGGAAATACATACGTTACTGCTGAAAAACAGCCGTGGATGCTTTGAGCGGGTAGCCTTTTTTTGGAAGTAGATAAARGTATAAATGATTTCATTTTAGCGTTTTATTGCGGTTCGGTATAAKTTATTTCCTTCAAGCGTTTGTTTCCGGTGAGTATGACGTAGTTCAGCCGGGTTTTATAACAGTAAAGCGCGGTTAAACAATGGACTGGTGTGTTCAAATCTGTGCCCCCTGTGAAAAAGAGCCTTCAAGATGATCCACAACCCGATTTAAATATAAATTACGCTGAGACAATCGTCACCAGGGGGTTGGATAAGTCAGAAGAGAGTGCAGCCCGACAGCAAAACAAAAGATTGTGATGTCTGGGTAACTATGGCTGGTGGGGGTGGGGGTCACATCTATAATCCCAGCTCCAACCTTTGCACGTCTGCCTGTGTGAACATGTTGACCTTACACGGATGGGTTTACTACTAATTTAGCTGTCTGACACGGAGGATAAGTTACTTGAACTCGTAGCCCTGGAGATGACCGCAGAACTGAGATGTTATGTGTGTTTAKCCTCGTTGCTCAACAATGTTTCACAACCACTGCTTTGTTTTCCCCTCGCAGGTGATGCTGCAGTCAGAGAGGTTTTTAACACCAAGGATGCCTCCATCACGCAGCATATGACAGCAACTATTATGAGTTTTTGGATGGATTTTCAGCCTTCRCACTTMATCTTGGACAAYGAAAGATATGTTTCTTGACAGGAAAACCAACCAAAATCAAGAATCGCAAGGAGTGTAATATTACATGGATGGACTGTTTATGTCAAAGAATGTAGGTGGATGAAACGGATACAGATCTGCATCATCACCTGAAGCCAGAAAAGAAAATCAGCCAAAAGGAAAAGAGAACTGTGAAGCTTGTTCCTGAAGATGCTCCAGACTGGAAACTACTCGCTGGTTCTTCTGATCCAACTGGTCCTGTTGGCCTACGACCTCTTTGTCAACTCCTTCAGTGAGCTTTTGAGGGGGGCGCCTGTCATCCAGCTTGTGCTTTTCATGTAAGTCTCAAAACAACATGCGMAGGTGTAGAATTAAATCAGTTTTGCCTGATCTTATTAGTCCATTACAGCAAAGCTTACATATATGAAGTAAAATATGCAAGGAGAATGGCAGTTTAAATACCTTACTTTGTTTTTCTTAACACACTTTGCACATTAAAAATAAGGTTTAAAAAAACAACATTGTGGAACACTGAACGCATCATTTTGACTTTTAGGTTCAATAAAATCATCTATGATCTAACTGGTTCCATCTGATGAAGTAGTTATTCTGTGTACTTTTTCTCCTAACTGAGACATGTAGTTTAGGTCAATATTTCTGGTATTAGACTAAAAGTCTTAAGGATTTAATGACTTGTAAACCAATTATGGACTTAATAAAGGGGGTCTAAGAAGCAGAAAACAAGATCTTTGAAGAAGCTGCAGAACCTGAGAAAGTCTATGTGCATTAAATCCAGTACAAGTTTAAATATTAGTCATTTGTATTAAATCAGAATTCCACTTGCTTCATCGACCATTTGTTTTAGTTTATCAAAATTAAAGTTGTTTTTAAAAAGAATGAAAGAAGAGCATTGTTTTGGTCTATGCAGCTGCATAAATATATATATTTTAAATGCGTTAAACTTCTTTCTAAAATAGCTTCTTTTTCCAGTCAAGACTTGGTAACAAAAAAGAAAAAGAACACGACTTTTTAATCATGTTTCTTTGTTTTCATGATTTCTGATTATTAACCTCGGAGTGTCCCAATACTTTTTTCTTCTAGATTAAGTACAAGTAGATTTTGGGTACAAGTGGTGCTGCATACCAATACCAAGTAG
>NW_013952506.1:971517-979659 GCF_001266775.1 Austrofundulus limnaeus | reverse complement strand
TATGCAGCTGCATATATGTATATATATAAAATGCGTTAAACTTCTTTCTAAAATAGCTTCTTTTTCCAGTCAAGATTTGTTAACAAAAAAGAAAAAGAAATCAACTTTTTAACCACAACATTTCTTTGTTTTCGTGATTTCTGATTATTAACATAGGAGTGTCCCAATACTTTTTTCTTCTAGATTAAGTACAAGTAGAKTTTGGGTACAAGTGGTGCTGCATACCAATACCAAGTAGTTGAGTTAGTACTTAAACATTACACAATAACTTTAGAAACATGTTTCTTTAATTAAGAACACAGCAAACAGTCTGCTGTCTTAACATCACTTGTTTTTATCTAAAAATATATCTAACTACAGACATTTTTTAATTTTTACTTTCAGTTACTTGCAAAATGGAGATGACATCACCAAGCATAAAAGTTGTATCGGGGTGATTTCATGCTGTTATTGAGCCTAAAACCAAAACCAGTATCTGTATCAGGATATCACCACATTACACTAGGGTTGTAAGAAAATATAGAAACACTGAAAATTGCAATATTTCATTTCCTGATACTGTATATATTCTTAGAAGCACTGTATTGATTCTTAATTAAGGCTCGATGGATGGTTGATGTAGGAAGAAACGTTAAATACAAATGCAGTTCTGTGTTATGTAACTGTTGTTTGATTGCATAAAAATAAACTGAACTGAATCAGATTTTATGCATGTACAACACAGTGTAGTGTGCTCTTTATACTGAGTTTTTAAAATTAGTATCTTTTGGAGAAAAAAAGATATCGTATCATGACCCTTGTGTCATGGTATGAATCAGATCACCAGATTTTTGCCCACACACAGCCCTACTTTACACCTCATTAGAAATGGTCATTTCTGAGACAAATCACCATTACTCTCTCACACACAGCCTTTTGTTCTTTGGAAACTGCAGAATCCAGGACATCGCCATCTTGTTCAACAACATCATCATCCTCCTGATGATGTTCAACACCTACGTGTTCCAGGTCGGCCTGGTGTCTCTACTGCTGGAGAGATTCAGGGCTCTGCTCGCGTTTTCCGCTCTCTACCTGACCCTCAGCATCTGTCTCCACTCCTGGGTGTTGGTACGGTCAGCCACTCAGATGTTTATGCAAACCCCTATGAAACCCCTCCCTAAACGCATAAACTACATCGCAAATCATTAGCAGTGCATATTGACTTKTCTGTTGTTGTAGAACCTACGATGGCTGGATTCAAACCGCTTCGTTTGGACAGATGGTCTCCAAGCTCTTTTTGTTTTCCAGAGAACAGGTGATTCATTGCAGATAACAGGTTTATCTTCCCTCACACACACACACATATATTTTCATTAACTCCCTCTGTCTGTTCACAGCGGCTGTGTTGTACTACTACTTGTACAAACGTACGGCGGAGTTTATGGGAGACCCGAGGCTGTATGAGGACTCTCTGTGGTTGCGTGACGCTTTCGCCAGAGCCCGTCAGTGAAGACAGGACAGTTTTAAGGGAAACCCCAAATGATTTGGGGGGGGACACTCCAAGACAGGGCAGCCTCAGCAGACACTTTGAATGAATTCTTATATTTTCACGTGGAACTCAGAACATGTATGGGACTCACAAACAGGTAGTGGCGGACACCAAGTGTGGAGGTTTTTGTTTACTGGGTCCTCACAGAAGGCCAGCTGGTTGGTTAAGTGGTTTACACAGGTAGGTGTACACGAGGATGGCACATGAAGTGTAGTTTTAATCAGGATTGAGGTTGGTAATCTTGGTGGCCTTGTAAAACGAACTGCAGACTTCAGAGAAAGTGAAACATTTCAGAATGATTGTTACATGTTTTACCTGCCTTGGCATGTTTTTGTTTTCTGTTCTGTACCCAAGAACTCATATTCAGAACAATTTATAATGATAGTCCAGTTTGAACGTTAAGATGTTCTCCTCAGAGGAAGAGAGCACTTTAGCTGTTTTGYCTTATAAAACATTTGTACATGTTGTTTACATACTTAATGTAAGTTTTATGAGCCAATTTGTTTTTACATCAACTCAGGTGGATTTTGTGCAGAGATTTTTTTTTAGGAATTGTGTTCACGACATTTTTTAAAATGAAATAATCCTTATCTAATCACTGTGTAATCCTTCATTACTGGGATAGTCAGTATTATCCTGAGACAAGGTGAGACAGGGTGCTCTATTTTTAACGCAAAGATTAATCAGGGATTGAGGTTTTAGGCRCCACTAGTGAAACGCACCACAAATAACAATCTGTGCAACAAAATAACTCTCTATTCTTAGTCAAGAGAAGCTGAAGTGCACTTTGGATCCAGTGTAGACATTTAAAAAAAACTGCTACGCCTCAGTATTATTAAATCAGTAGATTACTGTTGAGCAGGGTTAAAAAAAGACAACAAAGTTGTACAAATCCCATTTACTTGTGAAATAATATCCAGAGTCCATATGATTCCAAATATTGTCAGTGCCAAACAATTAAATCCAAAATCCTGTACGTGTTGTCTGTGATGTCCTTCTGGTGGAATGTGTCTTTTCTTTATTTGTCTACCTGGATGGGGAAAAAAAAAAGAAAAGAAAAAGAGAGTATGTAGTTAAGTCTGTTTGGGTAACCTGGAATCTGTTTAACAGGATTTTGGACGTACCCTCATACGTAGATGCCGACCCACAGCAGTAAGAACAGCACGCCAAAGCCCATAAAAAGTGAAGCCACAAGGGAGATCAGCAGCTCTTTGTAGACGTCCCTTGTGTATTTTGTTGACGTCACCTCATAACTGATGAAGAGTTGAGGTAAACAAACAAAAAAAAGTACAAAAATAATCTAAAATACTCTTTGCTCTCAGTCCAGTCTGCCACAGGCCAATTAAATGTATTGAACWCCTAATATGGTTCAATTTAGTTAATTAAAATAAGACTATTGATTCCTAATTAAAATGTTTTCCTACAGTTGTGTAATATTTATTTTCTTCTGCGAATCAACCAAAAGCTACACATCTGACAGTCACTTATACAGAAAACTGGATCATTTTGACTTGACAGCAAAACAGCTTCTAAATTGTTCTAATTAAATAGTTTTCATTAGATGTCGCTCTGTTAAAATGTTTAGAATTTTTTGCAGTCAAACCTCCTTTGGAGCCTTTTCAGGAGGAGTGTGAAGCGTATTTAAACAATTTGAACTATACACACTATTTTTAAAAGATACCCCCCCCCCCACACACACACACACACACACACCATCATTGCCTGTGTTTTTTCCTGCAATTAACAACAAAACATGGAAATAACGCGAAGAAAACTTCTGAAAATTGTTCTGTCTGAACTGCAGATCTTTTTTGTTAAGTACTTAAAAAACAAAAGCTGAACATAATTATTGGTAAAGGTTTCAGGAGTAGCTATGCACACTGACCATATGAGTGGAAACAGACTGGCTGAATTAAAATTAAGCATAAAAAAATAAAAATACTATGTACTATACTTTATTTTCTGTACATACCTACTAAACTGGTTTGTTTATTTTCATATGCATTTTTGAGAAAATGTGGGTTTCTGTTTAAAATGTAAATTTTTCCTTCATTTCAAAAAGAACAAGAGATTTTGGATTTCCTGCAGTGAATGCTGAAGAAACTAATATTTACTTGAAATGCTTAACAGCTGAAAATGAGCAGAAAGAAACACAAAATGCTTAAATTATCAGAAGGAAGTAGAAGAAAAGTGACTGAAAAAGAACAAAAGCTAAATTAGGCAAAAAGCGGTTTTAAAGAACAAAAAGGTTTTGATAGGAGTGTAAAGAAAGCTCTCTTCATCATCGCTGTAAAAGAAAAATTGTCTAAAAACGATCAATATTTCCAAAACAACACAAGCTTAAATAAAATGTCCTGAATAAGCTATCAACAGTGGGGGTGGTGGTGGGGGGTGTAAAAAGAGTTAGTGGACAAAATACTTGCAGAAGAAACTTTAATACTCAAAATGAATAGAGAGAAACAGCATCATTATATGCTGACTCAGCATTCACACTATGAATGTTATCATATATATAGATAATTAAAATTGGCATGTGCAGTAGTACCACTAATAGGCATGAAAATAATACATCCTCTGAATATTATTTGAACTGTAAGAGTATATCGTTATAAATGTCATTTTCAGTCACAGACCATCTTTGCACTTTTAAATACATACTTAATTTTCTTGTCCAAGAAGTTTCACTAAACAATTTTAAAGCTAAAAAGACAAGACAGCTGTTGTGTTTACATGTTTATAACACAAACATAATGAAATGGTATATATATGATTCACTTTGATCTGAAAAACCTAGTTTTTTTTTTTAATAGACACCCTAAAACCTTTTGGGTTGCAGATCTCACAGCAATTTCATAATAATTTAAAATAATCATGAGAGTACTAGATACAGCAGTGGCAGATTTGCTTTTAAAACAAGCATCCATTTAGTGGCCGTGCGCGTTCAGTCTTTTTGCTTTAATCAGCTAGTGTGTAAAATATTGGGTTTTACTTACAAGATGTAAAAGGTGACAACATTTTAAGGTAAAACAACAACAAAACAATGGTGCCTTGCTTGTTCATTCTGCATTAGTCCACTCTGCCATCTACAGGGACTGCCCCCCCCCACTATGGAACTGCAGCATAAATTTAACAGAGAGGCAATCAAAGGATACACRAAGAACCAGGCGGTGAAGAACATCCCGATGGCCAGCAGGACCACGGTGAGGTGCGGGAACACCGCAGGGTTCACCGGACTGGTGTATCTGGTCATGGCCTCGAGTTCCTGCAGCCACAACAAAAGAGAGCAAATGTAAGATACAGCCAGCTTTAACTTAGAAAACCTAAGTTAGTTATTTTTCACAAATTAGGCTGTGACTTTGGTTTAAGTTTGCAAATAAATCGGCTATGGGTTCTCATTAGGATTAGCAAGTAGCTAACTTTAAATCAGTGGAAAATCACAAATCTGCCTGCTACCACACTTTCAGACATAAAGTTCTGCTTCACACGTGCTTCATATGGCTAAACCTACCAATACATATTAAAACTAAAATTACAAAAAATAAATCTGAGCCGTTCTTTACCATTTTGTGAAGAAGAAAACCTCCCGCAGCTGCTGTCTCAGATGAAAAGGCCACGTACTGTTTACCTCTTCCTGGTTTGCTTGACGCACGACTGACGTTCGATTTGTGGGTGATTTCTTCCCTCAGTTTTGACTTTCAGGCAAGTCCGTCTATCTTTTATTAATGCCGTATACATCTTAAAAACTCGCTTTGATAGACACTATGTGCTATTTCATTTATTAATAATATTTATATAAAGCAGAATTATTTACTATGCGATGAACTATTTATGTTTCTAGGCAAAATCCATGGTAAAAACGACCTGGTTCATTTACATCTTCGAGAAGGTCTCTACTGCCACCTAGCGGATTGAAAGAACAAGACGTTTCAGAAAGTTAAGCAAACTCAAGGCAGTGCAATTACCACTTTATTTTCTGTTTACAATCATAGTATTACAGAATATTTTCTGACCAAAGGTTAAGAAATTTAATATAGAATAGGCCCACGAATTAGTGATATTAATGTAGCCAATGAGATTAAAGCTTTTATTTTTATTTTTCAAACTGAGAAAAAAATAACAAATGTGTATCTAGGTGTTTTCTTGTGTTTATCAATTATTTATCGACTCTCAAAGCTAAAAGTTAATATATTATTGATAAAAAAACAAAAGAAATAAAACAATAAAAGACAACAGATACTAAATGAAACATTAGGTATCAGTAAAAGGAGTTCTACCAGAATATCTGACACCAGATTGATGCACTGGATGGAGCAAAAGCAGTTTGTATATACAAGTGAATAAAAGTGCTACAGTGATTTATTTTATGCTAGCTGGTGCATTTTAAATAGGCTAAAATGGTACACAATACCCACTGAGTATACTAAAAGATGGTCTTCATTTCATCTTAAATTCTATTATCTTTGATGGCTTTTTTCCTCTTTATTGGCAATGTTTGTTTGAGTTACACTGCTTTATTTAATTCTCTAAACAAAGGTACACACGGAATACAGATTTATTACCATTTGTGCATATTGTGTGATATTAGAGAATGCCTCTGGAGCAAAAACACATAATACAAAAAGAAAACATACATTTCAGTTATATTCAAAGTGTTATCATTGCATAGTCTTAGTCCTATAGGCACAAAAAAGATAAAATATGTCAAGAAAAATATATGAACAAATACTGTAAATCCAGTGTAACATTTTCTTGTTTAGATTAGTTTTTTTTTTACCTTCCTCACAGCTTTGTGATGCAGACCTTCAAAATAAATCAAAAACAAATCTTCCTTCAAAGCTGTAATGTATTATTTTAAAGAAATGATTGGGCAAGCACCTGAAATGATGCCATTTCATGAAAAACCAGCATTTTTCCAGTTAACAAAACACAATGTAAGCTATTCCAGTGTTTCTTGAAATATTGTCAGTGTCAGACTTTTCACTAAGAGAGGTCAGTGTATCAACACATTTAGTCCCTGTTTACTTATCCAGTCTTAAAGGGACCGTTCATACTGTGTCTTTTGAAATGGGCTCTGAGGAAAGATGATGAGCAATTAATATCGTACCTGTTGTAAGGTTATACAAAAAGTGGATTACTGTTTTAAAGAGCAACTCAAATTTCAAACATCTCATTAAAGTTCATGTAAACAAATTTTTAAACCTTTACATGAAATTTTACAGTTAGCTGTAGCACTTCCTGAAAAATATCTTAGTATTTCTGTTGTATTAACTGTATAATTCAAAGTGGTRCAAAGGATTCTAAAATAGCATTAGCATTTGCATGAACCTCTTTGCATTTATTAAGAAAAATCTAAATATTTATCCAAAATTGAGGATGTTAAAAGCGTTATATACAACAGGTGAGATATTAATTGTTTATAACCCCATTTTAAATAGTCTGAACTACTCCTATAACACGTTTTCCAGTGATTCTACTAATTCGGTTTGAGTCAGGAGTGCCTACTTTCCCAGTAATCCTTCACACGAGGAGCAATTTATGTGTATAAATTTATAAAAATGTACCATTCAGTGTTTTAATTCTAATTTAAGTTGCATGATGATGCTGCAGGGTTTGCCAGTGTGTACTACTGAGGTATATTTATTATTAAAAATATTTGGCAGAAGCCAGTAATCTCTTCACGGTGTATGAAACTATAATAAGTATTGTTGTACACAGTGGTTTCATGGGTATTCAGAATAATAGTATTACAATTTAAAATAAAAGTTTGCAGTCAACACCAACAATACCTTAACCTAGAAAGTAATAATGGCTTACATTACAGTTGAAAGACACAGTGATCAATAAAGGCAACTAGAGATTTGTGGACATCACTGTTACAGTCAGCAATATCTCAAATTTCAGGGTTTTATAATCCAGTGATGACAAGAAAGAGAGATGTCCTACTGCAAAATACATCCGGACAGTGTATAAATTTCCTCTTAAAAAATTAAAATAATGAACAATAATGAGACAAAAACAAAACTCATTCCATCACAACACTATACAAGACATCTGGGGAAAAATATACAATGAAGAATGAAGAAGCTGGGAACCATCTTCCTCCTCACAC
Organism: Austrofundulus limnaeus; assembly: GCF_001266775.1. Lineage (NCBI taxonomy): Eukaryota > Metazoa > Chordata > Actinopteri > Cyprinodontiformes > Rivulidae > Austrofundulus > Austrofundulus limnaeus. The sequence goes on along the minus strand of NW_013952506.1, from coordinate 972,022 downwards.
ACAGCTGCTCTGAAAAACAAAATGGACGTCGGCGTACGGAGACAGTTTTCCTTTTGTGGCACAAGTCACTTCTCCCTGTCAAGCAAAACATGAATACAAAGAGTTTCAATACTTTGACTTATCACAGTCTTAAAATCACACTCACTGGGCTTAAGAAGACAAGTGTTTAAAAGATCCTCAGATTCATTTGATATTTCCTTCCCAATATCAACTTTATGCTGATGATATCCAGCTCTACTGTTTTTTCAAGGAAAGCCAGTTTCATCAACTAAAGTTCTTACTGGTTGGTCAACAGTAAACACTGGTTAAGTACAGAGATAAATTCATCTCAAAAAGATATGAGCAGGTGAAACAAGACTTGAGAGAGGGAATTTGAGACTTTCTTACAGCACAACTGGAATGCTACRTTCAAGGCCAGTGAAAAGATGGGAAATCTCAGCCTTTTTCCACTAAAAGAACAACCTACCCATTTACAGATATTTATTTACGGTCCACAAAATTAACA
>NW_013952506.1:957867-970076 GCF_001266775.1 Austrofundulus limnaeus | reverse complement strand
GGTTTCCCCTTGGCAGAAACGCACCCGGAATCTACTGTATATTGGTTTGACTAGGTAAGTACCACATCATCCTAAGTTTGAATTTCTTTCTTTCTTTTTTTTTTACTAAAGACTCAGAAGCATAATAGATCAGCTTTAGTTGTTTACCTGCAGGTCTCTGCTGTTGCACAACGTTGTGCAGTAATTTCTTGGTTTGTCTCCACAATTCGAACACTTGAGAGAGAAGGAGCAGTTGTTCCTGCAAAAGAGAACAGATAAACTCCTTTATGGGCACCAATCTTTTTTTTATTTGCGCAGTGAGTAGAAAAAAACTGCCTTTTGCTCTCATCAAACAAATTGGCTCACTGTTTGAACGTTATGTGGTACTATATGTACATATGGAAGCACTGTGGCTGAGCTGTGTAACCTCTTGCATGTAGGCYGCGTTGTCTGCGTGGAACAGGCTGCTGAGGCAGACGGTTGGTGGTTCCGGCTCCTTCTGGGTCAGCTGAGACAGGTTTCTTGGACTTGGCAAAGTACATGGGTGCAGAGGTGTGACTRAGGCGGTTTCTGTTGTGGCCGTCCTTGTCCATGGGTCTGGACTTGGCCTTCTTGTTGATGGTGCCTGGTGTGGGAACCAGGCTGCTTAAACCTACATGAGACATAAAACTCATTGATAAAGCAGAAAAAAAGGCTGAAAATGCAGGTTTATTTTCATTTTATATACTTTCTTTTTTTTTTTTACCAGATGTTGTTTGGCTGTTGTTCAGTGTCAGGGTAGTTGCTGATTGGTTGTTTATAGCTGTGGTCGAACAGCAAGCTACCAGAGAACATCATATGAAGTCAAGTATGTTTTGTTTTAATTTTACTCTCAGAGTTTAGGTCATTAAGATTTTTTTAAATGTTTGAACCTACAGGTAAATTCAGGACCGCCACTCACCTGGTGTAGGTGTGTTAGGGAGCGGAGTGAATGGATTCTTGCGAGACAATCCCAATGCAGCTCTTGACCTGCAACCAATGACAAGCAGAAGGTGAAGACTGCAATTTGGTGCATGCTTATTCACTGCAGCATACTTAAATGTAGCTCATGATCCAATTTCAGACACAACAAAAGAAAGGAATCAAAAGAGAAATTTCAAAGAGGAAAAAAAGGAATATTGGAGCTGATGGAGTACCATTTGCAGACAGGTGGACAGACAGTTACAGTAGCAGTGAAGATGGGCATCCAAGAGATGTAGAGAACACAGGAAGGAACATAGCTGAAGGAAGCAGGGATGGATTTTGAAGGATTATTGGAAAGTTGTAAACAGATMATTTTCACTGTTATTATCACTGCACCTACGAAAGAACATACCCATCTTTTTCTGTGACGTCGCCTCTRTGGTGAAGCGTGAGCATGTACAGCACTGACATCGAAATGACGCTGCGGATGTAAGAATGAGGTTAAAACATTGTCGTTGTTAATCCCTGCAGAAGATTTCACTCTCTCATAAAACACGTACCTGAAGGCCATAACAATGACCAGAGCCAGGATGGTCCCCTGCATGAACCTCTGACTGATGCAGCCATGATCCAGAGGTGAGCTCTGCAACAGGAAAGTACATAAAACATAATACATGCATGTACAATACATACAGAGACATTTGGACATCTTGCAACATATTACTTAAAAAAACAACAACAAAGCACCAGTGGTGGGCATGGTTCCGCTAACCTGCAAATAATGGGACTAACTTTTTGTTGAGTGGTTAGTACTTGTTTAGTACTTGCATTAACTTTATAAATAATTAACAGACTCCACTCTTACTAATATAATATAATATATTTTTCTTTACCGCTAATAATTTTTGAATATATTGCACCACAATCTAAAAAAAACTAAAATATTGACTTTTACATGTAGCCGCAACATGCTAAACTGTGCTATGCCGCGAAAAGAAGGCAACACAAAGCAGAGCACAGTATTCCAGCTATGATACAGAGAGGCTGTGATTTCTCACTGCCTTTTTCTTTTCCTCACATGCTCCTCACTTTCAGTCAGTAAAGCTGTAGCTCCGCCCCTTTGGCTTGGTTGAAATGATTACCTCAACTCTGAACGAAACATGATTGCTAGTTTTATCTTCGATTTATGAGCCATTTTGATACATGTGGACTGACGTTTGTCAAGTTACCCGTTCAGGTTTGGTTTGACATCTGTGTTGACGTTTTGGTTATTGACTGTAAAACTGACACCATGAGTGAAAGGTCTGAGCCAGGAGGGGTGTGTTCGAGATAAAACCTGAACACTAGTGCAGTGCATTGTGGCACATGGTGAACTGGACRTTGATGTGTTAAATGTTAGCGGTTTAACATTAGCTTCCACCATTGTTTTTTTGTCTTTGTAGCACCTTGGTGTTAGCGTAATGAAGTAATTGATCTAATACTTTGGTTAGCTGTGCCCACCACTGCAAAGCACCATCACAAACCTTGCTCCCAGATTTGACTGGCTTTTTCTTCAGCGGGCCACTTCCTGTTCTGCTGAAATAGCTTCCTGACTGGCTAAATAGACAAGAAAAAATAAAGAGCAAAGTTTAATACTACGTTGCCTCTCTTTAAATTTGAGACTTGTTCTCATAATCAGACAGATGGGATTTGCGCTCCTTCTCTCTCACCTCACCGTGCCGCCACTCACGGTGCTCTTCATGCTGTCGAGGCGACGCAGCTTGGCCAGTTTGCGGCTCCAGCGCTCCAGCTCGTCTATACGAGTCTCCAGGTTGTCCGTCAGCTTGCAGAGCTCCTTCACAGCTCCCACATTCTCCATGAAGATGCGCTCCTTTGACACCAGAGGATTCAGTCAGTGAATATGGTATTTCAAAGCTGTAATCATCATCACCAAAGCATGTGCGTGTTTGTGTTTATGGTGGGTGGGTATGGCTAAAGAATCCATATGAGCGGGGGCCTCGTAAGTGGGCCGACTGGTCTTTAGTCAAACCTTTGCATCTCTCGGACACAAGGTTACTGTAGAAACACTYAGTGTTCTGAGCTTCTCAGGCTCCATAAAGGGGTCCCCAAGAATTCTGTTCCTTTGACTGCTCAGAGCCAGGCAGTAGTAGTGCAAMGAGGTCTCTAATTCAATGCCACAGGCATCACACAGACCATTGTCATGGAGTCCCATCACCATTTTGTGGCAGTTGAGTAGATTGTGCCCAGTTAGGACTCCAACCAGTATTCTTAAAGTTTTCCTTTTCGGGGAGATGAGAGCTTTCCCAAACCTAAGATTGTTCACATGCCTGTCTACAGTCTGTCAGCTCCCTCCAGCAGGTTGAGTGTGGACGTCTGATCCAGGCCAGTAGGGCAGTCCTACAGCCTGATGTTGAGATACCTAAAACAAGCTCTGGTTCTTTGAAGTGGGCTTCACTGCCAGTTTTTGTGTGTTAGTAACCTTATTGACGACCAAGAGGTTGGGAATCGTATCTCCATTGGCACACACAACATCACCCCCTTCTTTCACTGCTTCGGGCAAGATTTGTTGAACTTCCTGAGCAATCACACCTATGAAAGGACACATCGAGTGTAGAAACAATCAGTGATACAAAAAATGTTTCCCTATCTACATAACAACAGGCAGATGAAACATTAAGATGATTTAAAGACATTATGCAAAATCCACGTTTTTAGCTGTTAAATGCATTTTGTTGTGTACTTGGAGTCACTAAGAGTGCAGAAAAGTTTAGTTTCTCCAAAATGTATTCCATTTGGGTCAAGTTTTTCAACTCATTAAGTTTTCTCTATTTACTATGACATTTTCAGGACTATTACGTCACAGAATTTGCGACAGAACTTCTAAATATGGTCTGGACTGACCAACTACAGTTTGGTTGTATTCATTCTCCTCTTTGTGAATAAAATGTTTCTGTGCCATTATATAGATGTAAACTCCTCTATCAAGTTAGAATGAACTACTCTGGAAGCTGGAAGGGGGGCGGGGTGTGAAGTACCTTGTTTGGATTTAAAGAGACAGCCTCAAAACGAGTTGATCTGAGACACACCTCAGAAAAGGGGGTGAAAGAGGGGCTTGTGGAGTTAAAATGAGGAGGAACTCAAACCAAAGCATTGCAGTTCCACTTTATATAGACCCCAACTGAATGATTTAAATGTGAAAAGGAAGGATTTAAAAGCAGGATATGTCTCCTTTAAAAGGTTCAAAGATTCTATGTTTTGATCTAAGTTGAAACAGAGGTTCTGTATGAAGCGTTTACCTGTCTCTGCAGTGTTCTCTATGCCTACAGTGGCAGCAAACTCAGGCTTGTACTGATACTGAACCAGCCTCATCTGAGAGATTCGCTTTAAATTGTCTGTGGTGTCGACCTAATGAGAGAAGGGCACAAAAACACAGAAATGTAGTGTTATATACTGCTACAAAACCAAGGTTATTCATCTATTGTCTAAAACCTAACTTAAAATTAATGTTTAAATTGAAATTTCAAATGAAGGCAAAGAAAAGCAACATCTCAAATGTAGAATCAGGACTTTCTAATTTGAACATGATTGTCTCAAAAATGTTAGAATAAAGATAGAAAATAACTCAGAAAGTTGTAAATGGCTCTTTTGAAATTGAACATGACATAAACATCTTTCAGAAGGTCACAAGAAAAAAATGTGAACAGTTAGAAAGCTGTGAGTTTATGAATGACACAATCCAGGAAGTTAAGCACTAAAAATCTAAACCAGATATGTCCAATCCCAGTCCTCGAGAGCTGCTACTCTGCATTCTTTACTCATTTCCCTGTTCTAACACATCTGATTCAATAACTGAGTCACCTCTTCAGGTTTTGCAGAAACTTTTTTGTGGGTAAAAATACCAATTCATCAATGCTGTGCAATTATTTCTTTCCCAACTCAATATTGCTTTAGAAAATCCTCTGAATCCTTCCAATTTCCTGCCCAGTTTGTGAAACTATCTGGRACCACTTTAATTGTTTCTGGCCGGTCGGTGATGATCTCGGGACACATGTTGGTCAAGAAAAATTTCATCAATATGAATATCTGTAATTTTTGATTTTACACAAGATTTTAGCAAAATTAAAATGAAGTGATGTATTGCCTTGAGTTAAAAATTAATCTATAATCTATGGTGCCATGTAAGGACTATTTTGGAAAAAATACACATTATTACCTGCCCTTGCAATACAACTGATTTACCTCAGTCTCTGATGTAGGGAAGCAAATAAAGTAATTTAAAGTGTATTTAAAATTTAAAAGCAGCAATATGATTTCATCACTATCAACATCACAAAAAAGTTTCTTGCTTAGGATTTTTTATTTTTTGTACTTTAACCCTTGTTTGTCAGGTTGTATATTTGTGCTCCATATTTAGAAAAAATGTATTATTGTTCTATTGCTTTATTTCCAGATATTTTATTTCTCTAAAATGTTAATGTACACCATTCTGTTTATATGGGAAAGAAATTAAATATAAAAAAATACCCACAAGGACTCTAATGAGTCATTTGTGTACTTYTAATTGTTCTGAAATTGAAATTGAAGTATTTAAAGTAGTATTAAATCAAATCAAATCAAATCAAATTGAATAGTGAGGTTGTTAACAATACCTATAACTATTTATCACCCATTTATTTAAATCAGGTGTGTTGGGGCAGGGAATCCTCTAAAGCACACAGGATAATGGATGGATATTGCACACACAAACACACATACATGTAATCACACACACACACACATCCTGACCTCCTGAACGTTTTCTTTTGCCCTAATGTCAGACGGGTGGACCAGGGAGCCCATGACCTTCAGGTTGCCATGAACGACGAGGGCCTCATCGGGGCGGTCGGTGTTGATTCCGACTCTACCATGATGGTACACAGAGTCCGGCAGCTGCCCACGCTGCCACAGCACCTCGTTGTCACTTTCAAACTGGCCTGGGTTGGATGCCTAACACACAGAACCAAGAGGAAGGGTGCACAGAGAATCTTGATTCAGATATAAAAACATTTAGGCCAAAACACAAATTCAAGACAAATGTTTGGCTACGTTCACACTGCAGGTCTTAATGCTCAGTTCAGATTTTTTGAAAAAATCCAATCTTTCTGTGTGAACGTTCACATTACATTTTAAATGTGACCTGCATCAGACCCGTGTGTGAACGCTACACAGCACTGATGTGACACGCATGCGCAGTAAAAGACGTGACGTCTCATCAACCGGCTTGTTTGTTTACAGAGCTAGCATGGATGCTACATTTTGCACATCGAATCGGAAGTTGTTGTTTAATCAGAGCCGATTAAATAATTATCTGATATTTTGTTTAGTCAGTGTTTATATCTGAACCTGCCTCTAACCGGGATGCTCCAATGAAGCTTTTTTTTTTTTTTTGAACGAAACTACGAGCTGGAAAAAAGTATCGACTGAGTAGCTAACTTTAGGATCGATACTCTCCGTGACCCAGGCTGTACATCGTTATTATCAAACTATCTACGTGGAAAATGCAAAGTAAAAAGATGAAGCAACTGGACTTGTGTTTTGGAGCTGTAAACACAYGGAGCTRCAGATTYAAACAGCSWGACTTSAGGTTAGTGTCTTATCRATCCTTCASCYCCTCCTCCTGATGAAAAAGTCAGATGAATGTGACATGAGCGTTCACACTGCAGTCACTTTGAAAACATCAGATATGTATCAGATTTAAAACCACATACTGAAACGGCCTGGGTTGGATTTGAAAAAATCGGATTTGTCTCGTTCAGACTGTCATGAAAAAATCAGATATGAGTCAGATGGGTCAAAAAATCGGATTTGGGTCGGATTTGCCTGCAGTGTGAACATAGCCTTTGACAGTATAGAAATATCTACATAGTTGCTTTCTTGCTAGGAGTTTCTGAAAAGACTGGTTCCTTCTTCTGTTAGACAAGATACTGTATTTTTGCTGTTCATCACAAATACACTTTTTTTAAATTGTTCATAATTTTGTTTCTTCCTAGTCTTGTGCCAACTTTATTAAGCAAACATGAGCCAATCTTCTCAACTGTCTGCAAGAAAGCATTTTTTTCATGTCTCTATCAAAGCAAGATGAAATCTGCTGAAAGAAAATGGTCTTAAAACAAATAAGTGGTTACGTAGCAGTTGGATTTGCAGTCATACTCTCTACACCTGCAGTATTTAAAACACCATTGCTGAGTGACAGAAAGCTTTTTGTTTCAAAGTTTGGGTGAGTAAATCTWAACATAACGGAGAGAATGAGATTAGAAAAGCTTGGATGGCGGATGAAAAGAAAAGTGTCACATTCACACAGGTTCTGAATGTTGTAGGAAGGGGACAGACATGGCCAGACGTTACCCTGACGATGATCCTCTCCGACACATGAGCAGCCACAGTGAAGCTCTGACTGTGGGACTGTGCGTGCAGCGCCACCACCAGCATGAAATACCTGCACAGACCAAGCCATCAGGATTATAAGTGGAAATCACATGTCACTGATTCGAACAAAAGGTTGATTTTTTTAAACATTTTTTTATGGCATGTCCCTCACCTCTGGTCTGGATTTGGTTTGCCCTTCTTCCTCATGTTATTTGCTGTGGTCTCGCTGAAGTGGAGCCGCCCCACTGTGACTTTCGTTACCTGCTCTGGTGGCAGCGTGACACTGGAGGAGACAAAAATCCTAATCACATTATGAAATTTTAATCAGTTTTTGTTTTTGTTTCATGAATATTTAGAGAGCTCAGACTAACAGAACTGGCTTGAAGGGCCTCTTGCTGCGGTCAGACTGTGACTGCTCCACACTGATGGACTGATTCATGGCTTCCACCTGCCAGTGAAGAGCAAAAACAACACATCTGTACTATTTGAACACTAAACATCTTCACAACTAAATGAGTACACAGATTGTAGTGTGAAGCGYTTTGGGTATCCTGGTTGGGCAGAAAAGCGCTATACAAGTACAGTCCTTTTACCATTTACCTTTTAAAAAAAGTTCGACCAGCAGGTTGTGACAAGAAGGTGCCGAAATAACAATGTGAACAGAATAACACAATTTTTGTGATGAAACTGCGACAATCTGATGCGATTTCGGCAGTTTGGCTGCAGAATACTGGACGCTTTAGGATCCTTCTTCCACTTCCAATCCACAACAACACCAAACTCAAGCCTTGTACATAAAGTACGAGCACCTGCCTTTACCTTTACTCCGTGAAGTTTGAGGTAGAAGCAGTCGATGGGCTGCAGGCCTTCGTTTGTCTTGATGTACTTTGGATCTCCGAGCATTCCGATGTAGACTGTGACCTGGAAGTGGTTCTTCTTTTGGCAGACGAAYGCATCATCGGCCAAGGAGAAGTTGAAGCCTTTGTCAGCGTCCACACGGTAGGTTGGCATTGGACTACAGATGGAAGAAGACATAATGACACAATGTAGAAAGGATTTTACATGACCTCAGATTGGTCGTTAAGAGTCGTCCTCAGGGATACGTGGATTAGATTTATACAGTTTACACAATGAAGATAGTAAACTATGATTCTTTTGTAGGCCAATGTCACAGTTCGTCAAGTTTTTGTTAAAAACTCCTTTAAATTGTTACAGAGGAGTGTGCAGATCTAAAACTAAGCTGGACTTGCATAAATAAAAACCTTTTTTTTTTTACTGAAGTGTGGCTCGGTGTGTTTAAAGTTGCAATGGTCAACCAGGTGGTTTTGATAACATATCTGAAAGGTCGTGAGTTCATTTTAACCTTCCTCCCTATCTATTTTGGCACTGCGAAAGCACAAAAAGGTGCTCACTAATTTTTTTCCCTTTACTCTCTAAGTTGAAACCCTGCCCTCGTTCACTCCCCCGTACATCTCACCGCTGAGGAATTTTTTAGAACTCCACATTTCAGCTTTTCTTTTTCCATCCCTTCTGCGGATTGTGTTGGGTTTTGGTTTGGTCAATTAAAACTTGTGGGTTATGGTTCATTTAGTTCTAATACGCATGCAGATATGCCAATGATAAATAAACAAATAAAAAATATCCACCCACAGCTCTTTGTAGTTGACATCATAAAGCGATGTCCACTTGTTCTGTTGATGAGGTTGCCACTTAATGCACTGATAGTTCGGGTCCAGGTAGGTGTTGTCTGCATCCTGCATTAAACCTGTGACAAAGAGGTTTTAAAAAGATGCTATTAAAGTGGGAAAACATAATGTAAAAATAATAAAATCTCTGTTCTGTAAAACTCTTTATCTCTGTTAAGAGTTAGTAAGAGCGGGTGAGCGGGAGGTAGAGAGGGTGAGGGGGAAGAAAGATGCCTGCCTACCTGGTTCTTGTTTGATGATACCTGTGAGGATTTGGGAATTCAAGGTGCTGTTGGGAGAGTCGGAGTGCTTCCTCTTCTTCGCCTGATGAACAGGGATGCTGCTGCGGATGGAAAAAAGGATCACAGTCAGAGGCAGTGAAAGAAAATCCATCATAATTATAGATTTTTTAATACAAAATATGGCAAGCCATTAACACATTTATTTAGAATTCTTGACATCAAGAGCCTTTTTCCTCTACTGCATTTTTTTTCTCGACAACCCGTGACACTTTTTTCCCACTAGACAACCCAAGTGATGTGCTGGTAGCCCAAAAAATTAATCTAGGCATCAAAAACTCAAACATGTTCATARTAATCAACAGTAATTCTTGTTCCTGTTTATGATAGCGGGCAACCTACACCTTTGGCCAGCTGAAGGTTGAACCGCTCATCCTTAGCTTAGCTTCCTCTCCACTGTCACCCATCACTTTGTGCATATTCAGGATGGAGGATTGCACTAAAGTGATGCTTTCATGTAATATGCTGATTTTTCACAGGCAATATTTTACTAAATGGTATTTTATTTAAAAAAAAACAGAATATTATTATTATTACTACATTCAGTTTACTGTATGTATTTTGACTTGGGTCTACTTTGAACTGAATAGGATTGCATATCATTTGGTAAGGTATGAACTTGACTTTTGCTGTGGGTTAACTTGATATGTTAAACTGAACTGAACTGTGCTTAAAAAAACAATCAAGTTTGAGCTACTAATAGTGTAACTCTTTGGCTGACTAACATACTTTTACTTCAAGTAGTTGGATAAAAGTTCCACTTATTGGTTAAAAATGTTATTAATAGGAGTGTTAGATGTTGAACTAGTATGATCAAACATCCAACTAGTACAGGGGTGCCCAAACATTTTCGCTGAGAGGGCCAAAATTAAAATCAATCTGAGGGACGCGGGCCAAATGCAATAATATAAGAAATGCTTAATACTTAAGTAAAGTTGTTTAATTTTTTATGATTAAGCTAACAGCCAGTGTGGTTGCCCACATTCTTTAGGTTTTTTTTTTTAGCCCATGGACACGGAGAAAATTCAACGTATGCTCAGGCAGCAAAGACTCATGGGATTTTTAATTTAAAATTTGAGTGTATGGGGTCTTATGAAGTGTGCAAATCTATATGTGGGCTTAAATCTAATCTAAATGTCACTTGTAGTTACTTGTATTTTATATTTAATCTTAACATAATCACAATCTAATAACCAGGACAACTGCTGGTGGGCCAAATCAAATGGCTCGGTGGGCCAATTTTGGCCCGCGGGCCCCACTTTGGGCACATCTGAACTAGTAGGAAGAAGTTAAAATAGTAGAGGGAAATGTCACCTGATATCAACAATGTAAAATAAAGTGGTTTGCCATACCACTGGACCACGTCACCCATGACTCACTCTTGTCCCTGAGGATGCTGCAGCAGCTGATGGAGCATCTGTGTCTGCTGCACATCTCCGTTTCCACTAGCAACTGGTCCAATAGGATACTGGGATATCATGGGCTCAGGCTTCAGGTACATGTCTCGATGCATGCTGGGATAGTGCCCATGAGGTGGGAGGGGCGGCGTTGGAGCCATGTGACACATATTTTCTGGTGTCATGGTCCTGATCATGTGAGGGTCTGAAAGAGAGGAGGGAAAAAAATGTTGCTCCATCAATCACGTTCTGTTGTTTTTCTGATTTTTCTGCTCATTATTATTTTTGTGATTCAAGATTTTATTTCGCAACACTTTTTATTATGTCACAGTGGATGAAGGCCCATCAGATAATATTACATTATTGCAGACAGTCTTATTGAGCAACACAAGTGTGGAACAGTCAAGAATCTCTTTCCTGTAGCTTTTCTTAACAAACCAAATGAGCACCAGTTTTATCAATGTTATGTTCATTTGCATCACACACTATATTTATCAACAAGAAAGAAATTATTTCTGTAAAAATGCGGTACGAATGCAGAAAATTGAATGGTTTCAGATGTGTTGAAGGCGTTTAAACTGAGTTGTTAAAGATAAAAGAGCTAAATGAAGCAAAAGCAAAACTCTAGTTAAAGACTGAAAATGCTATCTAAAAGCTGAATGCAGAAAAATGTCTAGCTAAAAGAGGGAAAACCTCAGCTAAAAGTTGCAAAAGGCTAGCCAGAAACTAAAAGTAGCAAAATAATAGCTAAAAGCGAAAATATTTTTAAAAGAATAATATTTTTGAAGGAATTTAAAAAAGATATACGTATTTGGTATAAATGAATTTTTATGCATGACTAAAATAAAGTATGCAATAGTTTAGTTGCAAAAACTGACAAAAACCCAGCAAACTAATTGTTGAACCTTCAGTTGTTGTCTTTTCCCTGAAGATGAAAATCTGATTTAAACTCATGTCAATCAACAGAAAACACAATTTTAATTAGCACTTGTTCTCACATTTTAATATTTGTAATATCCTTTTCTTTAAGGGAAGCCTAAAGAGATAAGTTACTTACCATTCACCTGTTGAGGAGAATACGGCTCTGAGCTGGAGTCTGGTGGGGATTCAGGAAGTGTCCTAAAAGTAACGATAAAGGAGAAGAAAAAAAAAACGCCGTAAATGTTACACTCATGAACACAAAAATATTCTTGAAAACTACAAATTTCTGTAAAATATCAGGCTTTAAACCCTAAAACATGCATTTGTCTGTTTTCCAAACTTCCTGATTAACTCTCCCCTGGTATCAGATTTTTTTTCCAGATATTCTTTATGTGGGATTGTGTTTGCCAGAATTTCTTTGGAAAAGTTAGTTTGATTTTTCTTCTCTTCTCTTATCAGTTCCCTTCCCCTTACAGTATCTACCAGCGTATGTTTTATTTGTATAAAAGAGGTTTTATCAAGTAGTAATTGGACCTGTAGATGTCTGCTTTTTGTCATACAGGGCCAGTATGATTTTATGC
>NW_013952506.1:942550-954550 GCF_001266775.1 Austrofundulus limnaeus | reverse complement strand
ACACACACACACACACACACACACACACACACACACACACACACCATACGCACTTAGTCTTTCCCTGATAGATTAAGAAGCTGAGAATGTGAGGAATTTTTGTGTTAGCATTAGAAAATATTTCACCTTTTCCCCTTTAAAAAAAAAAACTTCTGCTAACGGCCATCAGAAGCGCCACTCTGTGTTATTAATGTCCCAGTTTCTCTTACTGTTTGCTTTAAAGGTGACTCACTCATCACACGATCTTACAGAGAACATCTAGTTTGCCACATCCAAGTGCACGGTTCACAGAGGACAGCAGGATAAACATTCACATCTTCTAACTTTCAGCCATCAAACACAAAACCTCTTGTCCCAAACTCATTAAATAAGWTTTACTCTTTAACATGAGGAATACTCATGCTGCCACTTTTTAAACTATCGTCCTCCACTGGTGATAAACAAACAGCTGGTTAATGTCTCATGATGTATGGGCAGTGCAAGGKTAAAAGAGAGAAGAAGAAAAAAAAATCCGGATGGTTTCTCCTAAATGAGATCCAGATGTGCACCCCACCCAAAGAGGCCGTAAATTTCAACTGGCAGGCCTGATAAGAGAAAATCGAGCGATGTGGGGAAAGAGGAGGTAAGATGGATGGGGGCTACATGGGGAGAGAAAGGTAAAATGAAAGTTTGATGTTGGAGGATGGAAAGACAGAGAAACAAACTGACACATGAAACAGACGGAGACAAAATGTGGCTCAGAGTTGAAGCTTAGAAACCATCGCCATGTCTAAGAAGAATGTCCAAATTTTATAGTATTCTATGTTCGAAGTTAGACTTTAAATGTACACAGTTCCCATGTAACAATTAGGTATCCCAGTCATAAAAGGTGGGTGACCATATGTGTGTGTTTGTCTGTCTGTTAGTAAAATATCTCATAAACCACTGGATGGACTTTGATGAAACTCTCAAAACGTAATCATTGGATGGATTATTCTGATTCAAGATGGCTACCACAGCTAAGCAGACAGAACCAACACAAAACTGATACAACTCAGTCAGTTTTACAAATACTGAGGGAAAATTTGATCTGGTAGAAGCTGAGAATACTCCCCAACAAATACTCAGAGTACTGACAGACTGGTGTTTGTTTAAAGGTTGTGCACAAACTCAGAACTATCCAATCAATTAACTGCAAAATTGTAAAGATAAGCTTATTTTGAAGTTTATCGAAGACACAGAGCTGTTTTACTTTTTCCTTCACATTTAATTGAACGTTGAAACAAATTCTTAAGCTGAGCTTCTACAGTATGCTGTCATAGCTTAAGTATTGAAAAGGGATTAAATATCATCTGAAACAACACACAAAAATAAACRATCTAGATCTACAGTGACTCATTTTCATGAGAACTTGTGAGTATCTGAGCTATTTAAACACATCACTGACAGATACAGTAGGATGTTCACTTTTCCACTAAATACAGCAAAGCAGCTTCTTGTTGGTGACTTTTGGTCATTTGACAAACATAGACTCTTGTTTAACTTTGGCTTGTTCTCATTTCACATTATGTAATAGTTTTTTTTTTCAATTTAGCATTTGTTTAATTTAGTTCAACAGAATATTAGTGTGGCTGTAAACTGTTTAAATAAGTCACCAGTGAACCAGAATTATGATGCTTTTGCAGCAAAACGTGCTGAAAACAAAAGATGACAAGATTTTTTTTTAAATTTCCTCATGTCTCTGAATAAATTGCAAATTCTMCTTTTTGGATACATTTCTACTTTCTGCAATCAGCCTGATTCAAGATGGCCACCACAGCTAATAGACAAAAATGGTAACAACTCAGACAGCTTTATACAGCTAAAAGTTTATGTTTTAGAAGCTAATAGTCATCTTTAACATACACTCTAAGCACTTGCTTAAAAACTTTGATTTGTAATCAGCAGGCGATGTGCAATCATTCAAGGAGTTTCAACAAAACAAATTTAGTTCTGCACTTCATTTTGACAGATAATACAGTGTGAATGCTTAGTTCTAGCCTGGCCCTTGCCTTCCTACGCAGCTCCGCTCAGTTCTAGTTTCCCTTCACTACTCCGTCTGGGACTTCTCCCATTGAGATGGATTTCGCTGGCAGATTTTTAGCCGGGCCAATCAGAGAACAGAACATCAATTTTCTGTGCAGTGTCTGCTTGTAGTTTATTTTACCTGGGCCAATCAGAGAACAGAAAGTGGGGGTTTTGAATGACGTCGATGTTCTGTGCAGTGTCTGCTAGTTATTTTAGCATACGGCAGTGGAGGAAGTGAATGAAGCCAGTCTGTGTTGATAAGGCTTCAAATTAAATTAAATTTGTCTGACAAAGCAGCAGTTCTCATTTACAGTCGTCTCTTTAGCGCGGTACTTTTCTCCTCTCAGTAGGGTTGTTTACAGCACACGCGATTTCCGGTTAGCTTCTTAGCTTAGCCTCCTTCACAATGACAACACACGCATGCTTCAGCAGAGGCCACGCCTCCTGCAAGAAATCGATTCTCTATGCATCAAGTCCAGACCCTTGTACGAAGCAAAGTGAAGGACAGGGTCTGGTTTAAACCAGGCTAGCTTAGTTCTGAATGACGAGCTAACATTTGCTAAAACTGAACTGAAATCTAAAGTTGGAAAAATGCCTGGAAAAAATACTAAAAGTAGCTAAATGTCAGCTAAAGTGTAGCAAATTGCTAGCTAAAAACTAAAAATAGCAAAACCCTCACTAAAAATAAAGTAGCAAAACCTTTTTTATGTTAAGTTGGAATCTTATAAAAAGCCCAATTAGGGATTGTGTGGAGACAAATCTCACCACAAGAGGCAGTGCGGAGTTCCAGATGTTCTTCAACAATGTTGAGCAACTTATGATGTAGCATTTCAAAATAAAAGAACTCCCAATATGGACATTTTACAACTATTGTTCCAAACATAAAATGTATCAAATTCTTACTCCAGTACCCTGAAATCACATACAGCTTAGCAACTGTTCAATCAGGTCACACTGTGAACCTTTTCATTTGTTATCTGACAAGGATGTGCAATAAAAAAACACACAAAAAGTTGTATTTGTGTTATTTTTGTTCAGGTTAAGATAAGGAGAACCATAAATCAAGCAGCTGAATCATCCTAACTGTCAACCCAGAGTGTAGTTTTCCCTGTTCCTCCATGTTTTTCTCAGTCCAGCTGTGCTCAGAGGGGGAACAGTGAAATGATTGTCAGTCCGACTTCGATACACAGTTGCCTTTGGAAGCGATTAAGAGTTGCGAGCGGAGCGTGTGCGTTTGTGTGTGCACGGGTGTGCGTGTGTTACGCCACGGTTTCAATGGCTCAGTTGTCACACCGAGGACGTGCTGTGTGAGGGTCTTATTAAACATGATTTGACTGATATCATTCAGGAAAACACACAGGTTCATAATGTTGTGTCTGTGTAGTTGTGATGTGGCTCCGGTTCTTTGTGATTCCTGCTGGACACGACCCCCACATATGATGTGATGTATGGATCTACTGTAAACACGCTGCGTGTACTGTATGYAGTATCACTGTGTGCTCAGAGAAAAACCCTCCTCAGTAGTTTTTCCTCTTTATTTATTATCCAAACTGAGGGTGTGAAGACAAAATGTTCTCCGATTTCAGAACGGATATCAGCCAGATTTAGTCCAACAAACAGTATCTCTTGTTTTTGTTTGTTTTTTATCATCACCCACAGCTGAAAGATGAAGGTGGACAATCATGTTTTTGCCCAAATCTGAGTGTTTGGCTGTACGAAGCCCGCGGGGGGACATGGGAGATTTTTTTCTTTTGCGTTCCCACCCAATAGTATTGCGTTTCCTCGGAATGCTTTTGCGTTCCCTCGCAAGTTTATCACTGCTGTGCCTGCCAGTTTATTAACAAACTCACATGTTCACCATTAGCGAGTTAGCCTACTGCTTTAATTCAGCTTCAGAATGAATATATCCCACAAGCATGGAAGTATGTCATATGCTGATATTTTAACACAGTACAGCCAYGCAACATCAATGTCAGTTTCACAAACTTGTGGCGACACATCCTGTTTTGGTAAACGGATATTTCAAAATAAAAGTCTGATTTAATTCAGTTCATAAACAAAACAATCTTTTCCGTGGGAACGTAAAACAATATTGCGTGGGAACGCAAAGGTATTGCGTGGGAACGCAAAAGGAAAAACAGTCCCCTCGTGTCCCCTCGCGGGCTCCGTATTGGTTGTCTGTTAGCAAAATATCTATTTTTTATGAAACCTGCAAGCAATCATTAAATGTACATCTATAACTGACCGATCGTAGCCGACTTCAATAAACACAAAAATGGCTACAACTCAGTCTATATTTCAGACATTGCCCTAAAGTTTGGCGTGGTAGTAGCTGAGGCTGATCCCTAACTCGTACTTTAAGCACTAACAGATTGCGAAAGATGGATGAATGGATTTTAATGAAACTTTAAGGGAGTAATCAATGGATGTATCGCTAAAGCTAAATCTAACTTGGAGCCAGTCCAATTGAAAATGGGTTCATGGCTCTGGCATGAAAAGCAGTAGGTGTCGTATATTCTTTGAAGGAATATTAAGCCTTTAATAAAGAATGCTGYAATTCAGATCTGAATGCACTGTGGTGCATAAATGTTACAAATGATCCACCTTCAGTGGAGGCAAGCTAAGGGTAAACAAAATCCAAACAATTATAATGAACTTGGCTGAACTTAGAGAAACAGTGCAATGCTACTGACAAAAAAGTATAAACACAAAACATCTGAATTCTAGTTAATATGGGGGGAACGTCTTCAGAGAAATTAATAAAAAAATGTGTAGTTTAGTTTATTCAGGTTATTTCGTATTAAAATTTCAAATAATTTAAACTGACTTTTTAGTTCACGTTGCATCAAACCCAGAACAAGTAAATGCAAGAACATAATGTCCAAATAAGCTGATCTGGAAAATGCAGCTCAGTGGGGAAACATGCTCCTACAGCAAACAATTGACACAAACTAAAACAAGAAGAAGAACATTTAAATTAGACAAAACCGTAGAGATTTTAAAATTCTCAGTTCAAAAACAGACAAACTCATACGACCCGTGTTACTTTGATAAGCAATTTAAACAAACACGATCAACTACAGTCTAAACTAATCTAATCTACAGGAGCAGAGCAGATAGAGTACCTGGACGCAGCCAAAGCATGATGAAGCTCTTGAGACGACAACACCTGAAACAAAAGATGAAGAAAGAACAATTCCTGTCTATTTTTCACATGTTTTCCACAGTCAGGGCTTGCGAGACTTTGTTCCGCAGACCTGAAAGCTTGAGGTCCGTGTGACAAATGTGTGTGTATATGTATGCCATTTTGTGCATTCCCATGTGCTAAAGAGCTTGTGTTTATGTGTGCGAAGGCTGGTTTAGTGAGGATTATTTCCCCAGTCATGAGAAAGGGCTGTACCAGGCTGCCACACACAGCCCTTGTCGCACACAAGCACCGGTCCCAACTGCGGACATGGCTCAGGGAGATTACAGGGGAAACAAAAAAAGTGTCGGACCGTGAATGTCGAGAGAAATGTGAGTGATGCACAACCAAAGGAGAGTAAACAAAAACACTCAGGAGAAAAGAAGATTTGAACGTGTTGGAAATTATCCTTAAAAACAACTTCAATGCGCAGCCAAGATGCATTTAAACTATTGTAATTTTAAATCTTTCATTGCAATTTGTACAAATACTATTTCATAAAGCTTTACATTGCTTTCAACGTAACATTAAATTAATTATTTACAAAGCAACTTCAAAGCTGAAATGAATATGAGTGTAAAGATGAAAAAAATAGTTTTCATTTTACACTGAGGAATTTTTGAGATTAGAGTGGTTTTATGTCGGCAGCGCCTAGATTTGGTCTTAACTCGTCACTTTGATCCGATTTRAATTCTATTTCTTCGAACTGAGTTCCTTTCAAGAGCCGTCTACAACAGGTAAGATATTAGCCGTTCATATCCTATCCGCAAAACCACACCTCAAAAGATTAAATCTATCCCTTTAACATGCACAGAGCATGCCAGAGCAAACTGCTTTCACAAGAAATTTGCCTCCCTCAGAATCAACCCGTAAAAGTCAACGTTAATCCAGAAAAATTCACTCATTACCTGAGGATTACTCATTCTGCAGTGAGGTATAACAGCTCTGGCGTACCTCACTTCTCGCTGCAGAATGAGTAATCCGTCAGCTCTGTAAAAAGCCTGGCTGCTCAAAAACAATGCACTCCTCCGAACAGCAACGTTCTGCTGAGTCCATAAATCAGAGGAACCTTGTCCTCTTCATGCAGGTTTTCCACGACGGGCCACAGAATTCACGTCCATTAAACTGTGGGAGGAGAGCAGCAGGAGGAACTTTCATATAGCCCCTCAGCTGATGGGGGTTTAAATCATGGACACTGAAGAAAACCTTTGCTGCTGGTCACCTTTATCAGCTCTTAAAGGGGGAGGGCTTTATATCATTTTATGTCATTCCCTCATCAAAAACATACTCAGAGCGTTTGCTTTGACTCATTCATGCATGTTTGAGAAATCCTTGACTCTCCTGTGGTAGCCAAGTAGAGCTGCCGCAACACTTGCTGGTACAAAGCACCGCCTACTTATTCAAAGCTCCTCCCTGGAGCTCCATCTGCGGCCAAGCTCCCTCCTCACTGAGCACTCCACCCCCGCGCCTCCCCCACACAGCTCCAGACTTGCAAAACAAATCAAATGGTGGATGTTCATGATTTCATTGCAAAACAGCTTAATAAAGATTTAGTTTCTTTGAGAAACGCAGCTTAACACTGATGTATGTGTATGGCAGAGTTTATAGTAACTAAGTAAATTTACTTTGTTACAGTAGCCTACTTAAGTAGTTTTTTTGAGGATTTGTAATTTTACCAATTATTTTTTAAACAGCTACTTTTACTTTACATTTTAAAGCTAAAAATGCTACTTTTACTTCTTTACTTTAAAATGTGACACCTAGTTGCTCGTTACAAAATTGAATCTGTTGGAACTCATCATGAAAGATGTTTATACACTCTAAAAAATGAAGTGTTGAATTTACTCAACATCATGTCAGCTGCAGTAAGCCTAGTTGAGTAAACTGAGCAAAGAATATACATATATCGCTCAAGGTTCAGTAAATTCAACAGTTTATTTCTTAGAGAGTGTGTAAAACKATTTTTTATTTTTACTTTCTCTGTTTTTGTGAACAGTTTTATAACTTTTACTTAAGAAGTTTTCTCATCAGTGAAATTTATTTTCACTAAAGTCCTTTTCTGTTCATAATTTTACTTTTACTTATTTATTTTTTTCAAGTACTTTACTGGGAGATGTTACCAAGCAGAAGCATCTTGTAAGAGCCTCTGTATACTCGCTCTGGTTCTTCAGAAAACTTAAGGTCTGACGTGGGGTCATTAGAGTAAGGTTCAACTGTTTCCCAAGKTGCCATTTTCCAAAACTGACATTATTTAATTTAGCCTTTTTTTAAATAATAAAACACAAAGCTCCTATAAAGGATGTATACAGCATGAAGCATTGTTTTGAAGACGTGCTGAAGTGGGAGTGTCAGAAACAGTAGGAAGCTCTTAAAGAGACAGAGGCCAATTTCAAAGGTTTTTAGATACGGCTATCATGAGAAGCCATTGTATAAAACATTTTTACAACAAGTGAAAGTAGCATGACTGTAATATAGAATTGAACTATTATTATCAGGCATTTGTGATGGCAAATTTTACAGATTTTGCATATAAAATGATGTCATAAAATGTGACAACTTTATTTTCTGTCAAGTCTGTTCAAGTTTTGTGGTCAGTTGCAATGAAGATTTTAAACCCACTATTTCTTTTGTTTTTTATTTATTTTTATTTTTTTGCTTTAAACACATCTGAGAATGTAATTGATAAAAACTGTTGCATCCAATCCAGCCTCAAAACGTACCAAAGAAAGAGGTCCATCTCAGTCTATGAATCAGGGCTGAAAGATGCCATCTTCTCATTTCTTCTTCTTCTTTTTTAAACAAAAATATGACACACAGCAGTGAAGCACGCTGCGATGCTTTTCTTTGTGATTATTTTGTCGTCTCRGGAAAAGAAAGAGGTCAAGTTTTGAGAGGAGTTCTCGGTTCTCCACCTCTCCACCCCGGGGGCCTGCTGTATGTCACCTCCTCACCCTGTCTGCTCACCGTCACTCTAATGGAGTCAGAGAGAGCAGGAGCGAGAGGCCAAAGAGCTGAAGAGAAACACCAGCCTCACCTCATTGTGTTTTAACAGCCACCAGGACTATGCCAGGAATGTACATTAATGTATACATATTTCACTAAAACACCCTTTTTTCCCCCCAGAGCTTGAAATCCACTATGCTGCTGTTTCAGGTGAGATGAAATTCATCGTCTTTGATATAAAAACCATTCTGTCACCCAACAGAATCTGCTGAAATCCTAAGCTCATGATAAGGCAAACGATCTAATTAAGGGGGAAAGTTAAGATAAGGAGGAGAATGAGCACCTACTGCGTACCTCTCATGGACAAGTTGACATTTTAGTCCAAGCAAGTGTGTCTAAAATAAAGCCAATAAAGTAAGAACATCTCTCTTCCTCCCAAAGCAAAGAATGTAAACACAGTAAATTCCTGTCAGAACGGCTCAGAGGAGCCCCTGACAGTCCTACATGCTTGTGTATATTTAAGTGGTTTAAAGTGAGAGGGTGTTTATGAGCTCCTGACTTCTCCTCACACCTTCTGTTACATAAACAGGACTCAAAACAGAATTTTAGATTTAACTGCAAAATTCTCAGAAATAATTTCACATAATTAGTTTGATGTGTGATGGCGAATAAACAGCAGGAATAGAGTTGTATAAATTATGACTGAATAAACTCAATATAGTAAATCAAATTGATAKTAGTGAAATTATTAGAATAAATCTAAAATAAAACATCTTAACAAGAAGACATTTTGGACCCTGGAGTTACCGTAAACTTGCAAAACATAATTTATCTTAACTTGAACTCCTCCACCTTCAGTCCCACCTATTCCCACCCACCCAAAATCTTTATTTTACTCAGTCTGTTAGCCATCATCTGCACTTTTTTTTTCTTTAGCCAGAATGGGCTTAAAAATATAAATCAGATGTCTCGAAAACTTTTTTTTCTTCCAAAAGCCACAAATCCTAAAAGATCACAAAAAATATAAATCAACTTCATTGTTCTTACAAATTGGTTTAAACAGACTTAAAAAAAAAACTTTATTTCCAAACATTAAAAATTATAAAAAAAATTCAGCCAGCTTGTGACATTAGTTTTATTATTTACTTGTTTTCTAATTTTCGTTTAAAGAAATGTTTACAAACAGTTTGAGACGTAAAAAGGAGGAAGTCTTACCTTCAAAAAACCTCTGTAACGCTTCTGTTTCATCTACCACGTCCATCCTAGCGGGTCCCACATAAAAACTCCATCAAAGTCTCCCCTCGTCCGAACAAAACCAATTCGGATTATGGGGGGGTGGGAAACGTTCATATAAACATGACAAAATCCCGTTTTTAGATACTTTTTTTTGTTTGTTTGTTTGTTTAAAACGTGCCGTTTTTTATGTCTTGTTTAAAGTCCTTCAAACGTGCAAAGTCGACGCTCAAAACCTCTCACGCCTTCCTTTGTTTTTAAAATTATAGTGTCGGAAAAAAGAGATGCGAGTCAAAAACTGAGCCGCAGCTTCGCTTCATCTCTCGCAAACTTCATGATCAACTTTGCTAAGTTTCTCCAAATGAAAACAATATGTAAATAAACGGTGGTAAAAGTGTTAACCCCCGCAAAAATAATTAATAAAAGCAGCGCGTAAAGTTTGTGGGTAAGTTTCCGGTGGTCCGTGAAGTGGCTCGCGCTTCGGACAGACAGGATGTGGAGCAGCTGAGAGTCGGAGGAGAGAAGCTGAGGCAGGTGAGGGATGTGCTCCAAGCTGCTGCATCCTGTTAGGACTCACTTCTTCTCTGACAGCCCCCATGTAAGCAGCTTTTAGGAAAACGTATTTTTTTTATTCATAAATGAAAACATTTTTAAAATACATGTTTCATTCACAATGGAACATAATAAATGTATCAAATGCTTAAACTAATAAATTGTTTTGAAAAAATAAAGTAGTTGACACTGGGAAACAAAAAGTTGTAAAAAATATGAAGAACAGATAAGAAACAACTGGAGGAGTTATTTTTGGAAATAATTAGGTTTCCAGATAGGAGGAGGGGTATAAAATTAGCATTTTAGKTTTTTAGGGTTGGATTTGGTTTTATCAAACAAAACATTTTGGGTGTGTTTAACATGCATTCTTTTCTATGACACCAAAACTTTTGGAATCCAGACCTCAGAGTGGAAATTTTGGTAACATCGGGTATCAGTGTGAAATTGCGTGAATACAAGATGGACGACTGCAGTCAATAGTTTTTCTGCGCACAAGTGAGTAGATGAGAAAAAACAATAGCAGTGTTTGTGCTGCTTACTTCTTTTTTTTCTTTATTTGAGCCTCTGACATAGAATATATTTGTCATATAACCATCTACTCCATCAGCAGATCTACAATTCTCACTTTAGTGAACGGACCTGTGACTGTTTTCAGTTTGTGCTCGTGTAATTAAAATAAAAACAAAATCACAGCAGCTAGTGACCTGGCATGGAAACTGTAGTGGATTCAATGTTGATCTGGTTTCCTCCCACCAAATAAACATGCATGTTAGTTTAATTGGTTTAAATTGTCCCTGTGTGAGTGTGTACGGTTGTTATTCTGACTTTTAGTTCAAATTATTTTCAACATAATTCAAGAATCTGGAGAAATCTCTGTGCTCAAAGGACAAAATGTTTTCATACTGGATGTCTGTGGCGCTGCATGAAAAACAGGTCTGCATCTGGGTGGACATCAATGCGTGGACTCAGGAACACTTCCACAGATTATTGTTTATAAACAGTTTGCTGCAACATGATCTACCATAAAGCTCTATCGCACAATGAAGAAGCCATGTCCAAAGCCATCCAGAGAAGTTATCTTCTTCTCCGAGCCAAAGCTCATTAAAAATCGACTGAGGCGAAATGGAAAACTGTTCCATGGTCAGACACATATGTTTAAAATTCTGTCTGTAAAGAAGAGATGGACCATCCAGTCTATTATCAAAGCACAATTCAATAACTGACCTCTCTGAAGTTATGGAGGTACATTAGTGCCTACTCGGAGGCAGCCGTCACATCTGGAACGGCTCCATCAACGCAGAAAAAAGTGCAGTTAGAAGGAAATAAAGTCGCCACAAAAAGGCTAAATCTTACAAAATTCACTAAATGACCATAAAAAATGTTTAAAACTGTCCAAATCAAACAATTTCAAAGAGATATCACAATATGATATCACAACAGCTAAAAAAAATAAACTGACATAAAAAGGGCTAAATGGTTTTAAAGGTGAAAAGGTCAAACACAACTGTAAATAATAATTTGTAAAACAACAAACCTTAACACATAGTTCAGCCACAAATGACACACGTTTTATAAGCTGCTTTACTCAACAACAAAAACATGCTGTTTCTTATCCCTTGAGCCACAAATTATATGTAAAGAAGTTTCTGTTGCCGTAATTTGAGTCAGATTATTGCACCAGAGTCAGATTGCACTTATTCATGGATCTTTCTTGCTTTTGAACAGCCTGTAACAATCTGAAGTGACTGCAGGACCCAAAGTTTTGGGTGAAATCAAAYTGAAGTCATCTATAAATGTACGACTTTTCTTATTCAAACAGCATCCTAAAGTTTTGTTCCTGTGAAACTTTGATCTTCAGTGAAGTGTGCACCAGATCTGTACTTTCTGTCCAACCTAAACCTAAACAGCAACAAGAGGGTCCTGTGTGAGGGGAGGGTTTGAGGGGAATGATCCATTTCTCTCAACCTTATCAGCTGCATCCAACCCCCCCACCCCCCTTTTAACAATGCCACTGTGTGCAGCCCCTGCAGCCTGGATACACC
>NW_013952506.1:928847-941515 GCF_001266775.1 Austrofundulus limnaeus | reverse complement strand
ACACACACACTCCCCACAACCCAGAACGGTGAAGCCAGATTCAAAGTGTTTATTGTCACGAGCACAAACAGGTTTCCCAGAGTAATGAAATTATTGTTTTGTTGTCCACAATAAATGCCAGGAGAGACAAACCAAAAGAAATACAAATTCACAAAAAAAGACAAAAGCAAAAGGACCAATAGGTAGTGTGCAAAATGTAAAGTCGAGTGATGGAAACATTAAATTATTTAAGATTTTGAGGATATTTGGGAAGAAGTTCTTAAATCTGGAGGTCCTGAATTTCACTTCTGTACCTCCAGTCTGAGGGTATGTGAATAGTTCATGTTGGGGGTGGCTKGATGGAGGCAGCCTTCCTGTGGACAGTGAAGTCCTGGTGATCTTTTCAGCAGTCTTCATCACTCTCTGCAGGTGTTTGTGTTCTGCTGTCCCAGATWGTGATGAAACTGGTTAAGATGCTCTCAACCACACAGCTGTAAATGTTTTAGGTGACATATCAAATTTCCTCAGCCTCCTTAGGAAATGAAGCTGCTGTTTAGCCTTTCTGGACAGGCAGGTAAGAGAACTGAATGGATGTATTTGAAGAAGCCTGGCTGTGACCTACATTGTTGCTTGCAAAATATATATACAGTTATTTCTTATGGAATAATGAAGCTTATAAATAAATAAATAAATAAATAAATAAATAAATAAATAAATAAATAAATAAATAGGCCACACATGATAATAATGAGAAACATGTTGAAGCCCTCTAGAGTTGCAGTACATCTTCCAGCCGCTAGGCGGAGTCACTCCTGTTCAAAGAGGAAAATCAAAATGGCGATCCCCGGACCTGGTATGTAGACGCGTTGCTATGGTTATAGAAACTGTTCAGCTGCAAACTATTTATGAAAACATTATTTCAAACGATTGAACTTAATAAAACCACGAATAGGTCGGTGCATTGCCCGTTCTCGTTTTCTGCACGGATTCTATAATGATAATGTCATGTCTGTGTTTGCAGGGAGGTCTGCGGGTTTGGTATCTTTTTTTTCCTAAAAAATCTTTTATAAATGCACTAAAGTTATAAGATCCAAACTTGACCTTTAACACAGAGAACAGCCCGTTTGTGTGATAAATGACTTAACTCTGCTCCAAGCTGTCTTCAGTCGCTCTGCAGCTGCTTCTGAATCTGACGAGCCTCTACTTCGTCTTCTACTTCCTGTTCACTCTCGGATTAATCATCAGAAAGAGTTAGTGATGCCGGGTTTTCACTCTGATATTTATTTTTCATTTATTAATGAAATATTAACCAGGAATAATGTCTGCTTCTGTCAGGCTTGACGCTGTCCTATCCTGCTGATACTCTCATCTGTGATGTTGCTCTGCTCTTCCTCCTGGCTGCTCTGCAGGTTCTCCATTTCTTCWGTGGTAAGTAGTTTAATATRTGTCCTGTTAATGTTTGGTGGGGGRAAAAAATCTGATTTAATCTGATGTACAGGAGTTATAAGTTGAGAGGATCAAAAATAATAAAAATTATTAGGGCTGTGAAATTAACCGAGTTAACTCTGATTAATTTTAGTGCTGCATGGGCATAGATTAAAGATTTTAATCGCGATTAAAATTTACAATCACTTTACTATGGCTGAATATGTAGGTTTGTATATTGCAATGCACTCAGTGCATGCATGTTTGTAAATGAGAAGTGGTTCTCAAACAGTTTACYTGGATAAATAAAGGTTAAATAAATAAAAGAAACTCCATGTGTAACACCTTAAATACAGGTTTTTTTTCTTTTTGTCTTCTTATGGCTTATTTTATTTTGTTTATTTATGTTTGCTGACAACTGTGACCTTAGTATCTATCTTTCATTCCT
This sequence comes from Austrofundulus limnaeus, assembly GCF_001266775.1. Taxonomy (NCBI): domain Eukaryota; kingdom Metazoa; phylum Chordata; class Actinopteri; order Cyprinodontiformes; family Rivulidae; genus Austrofundulus; species Austrofundulus limnaeus. The sequence goes on along the minus strand of NW_013952506.1, from coordinate 939,663 downwards.
MGTGTAGTACTCATTTGGAATAAAAATCCTTGAATTCTTGATTTAACCTCATCATTCTGCACAACATTTAACTGACTCAAATATGTTTGGAGCATTTTTAGGTCCCATTTCATATTAAAACAATCATATCTAAGCATCAATTTTGTTTTCTAAATAAAAACATTAAAAACTAATTAATAACTCAAGTAATTTATTTTATCAATAGAAATGTATGTTAAATTTAAGATTAATCATGATTAATTCACAGCTACTTTGGGATTAATCAAATTAAAAATATTAATCATTTGACAACCCTAAAAATATATAAGAATGATTAAAATGAGCTGTTTATATTTTTTTACATTCCCGATGCAAATTAATAAAACCTCTCACAATTTTTATTTTGTTAAATAAAGTAAAAATAGAAGTTATTGTAAAAAGCATCATAAGTAAAATAAATATTTGTCTGCAGGTGTGAAGGGCAATCTGACGGAGAATGAGAGCTATATTCTAGGTCACCTTTTTGTGACAGCACCAACCATCCTGTTGGCGATCTACTTCCTGGTGTGGCAGACCTACGTGATGCGGATGGATGTAATCATCAGCAGCATCTTAGTTGCTGTCTATGGCTTAGACGGAGTCTTGGCTTTGATTACCTTAGCCAGATTTGCAAGGTTGGTCCCACTTAGACTAGGTTTTACAGCTGCTAGTACACACTAAAGAGACAATCTCAAATATCTTTTATTGTTMAGTTACTGTCACCACAGGGCTGAAAATAACGATGATAAGTAATTACTGAATTTGGAAAACATCGCATTTACAGTTTAGAACGCAAACAAAAACAAAGTGATTAACAGCATCCTGTAAGTGTGACTGTTTAAAAGGTCTGATTCAAAAACAGACCTGTAATCACCATTAACTGTCGTGGAAAAGAGGCATGAGATCCTCAACACAAACCTCAAAATTCATGTTGTTTTAAAGATTTTTCTTCTTTATGTTCATGTTTTTTCAGCCTTGAAACATGTTACATAAATGACACAGAGGAAAGTATCAGATGTCAAACGTGGACAAAACCTGTCATCATCCCCTGAAGAGGCCAGCCTCTTAAGCTTCGTTTGTTTCTGACTGACATGATTTATTGACATAATTAGCCTCATATGTTTCATTTGAAAGGCCRAGCTGCGGTGAGCGTGTTTTGTTTGGGTTTTTTTTTTTTCATGCCATTGTTAATGAAAGTAATAAATCCTGGTTCCTTTGAAGACACGTCTGCATTATTAATAGGGACTGCATTCATTCGAGTAATGCTGTATRCCTTATTGAGAGACACAACATTCTCAAATTTTCCTTCCAAGATGGACTCACAGGCAGTCTTGATAAAAGAAACAATCTGATGTTGCTGCAGTGATATAAAACATTTAAAAAGGAATTATGCTGGAAATGATTTTAAAACTTTATGAGCGGACTTYTTTAAACTTTTATTAAAGTAAAGTTTGTTGCCGTTTCAAATTTTAACATGCTTTACTTTGTGTCTTTCAGTGTTTCATGAAGAAGTCTTCTCTTCAGCTGAGCTTGTTGGTTTTCAACACTTTTTTACAATTTAAAAACTGAAATCAGCACATCTTTCTCTCACTGTGGATTGTGTAAAAATATGTTTTTGCCTTATTTTTTTGGATAAAATGATCAAAACATGGATATTCTGTTAATGGGTTTTAATTGTTTTCATAATCGTAATCAAAGAAACAGAACCAGAGTTTTTATCTAGTTTTTAAAATTATTCTCAACATGTTAATCAAGTCACGTTTGTTACATTTAAGTTTTGTCCAGTAGAGGGTAGAATTGTTTTAATAAATACTTGAATACCAACTTAATGGATGTTCTGCACTGCTTTTCTTTAAACACCTTTTAAAATGCCATTATGAGATGTTTTATGTTGGAGTTTAAAGCTTAAAAGTCTTTAAACTGTGTAACCATTATGAAAGTCACTCTTTTGCTTTGATCAATACTTTCACACAACAACTACCGCAAGTCCATAAACTGTTTGACCCACGTAGAAACAGCCGGTACTGAGAAATCTTTAAACAATGACTAAAACCTTCTCTTTACTCTTCTGGGTAATCATATGATGTCAGTACTGAGCTTTAAGTGTCKGTAGTTTTAGTGAGTCCTCGTTCGTCAGCCTGGTGATTTGCCAGCACTGACACCTGAAGTTAATGATCAAACCCAGGGACAAGGTTTCCAAAGTAACCGTGTTCAAAACAAATGACTTGTAATAACGCTGGAGGTTGAGCAACAGGTGAGTAGAGATAAACACTGACTGCAGGTCAGCCACGCTGCACTTCTGCCCCTGACGTGCTCACAGATATTTAAGCTGTTTAAACTTCATTATTATTCTTGTTTATGTAAATTGTTCAGAATATAAATTACATGTTAACGATCTTCACAGGAAGAGAGGCCCTTCTTTCAGTGAGTTACATTGAAACCGGGGCAGTGATCCATTCTGCTCATCCTTCACCCAGTTCAAAGTACCTGAGTTATACTTTGATAAAAGTACAAGTACTATAAAATTACTTTGGTAAAAGTTAAAGTCTTCTCTAAGAATATTACTTGAGTAAACTCTTTGAAGTATCTTACATTTGTAAGTATCAAAAGTAACATTCTGATATGTACTTAAGTATTAAAAGTAAAAGTATTGAGTCAGTGAGCTGGCAGAAAGTCCAAAATGACATTGGAAGCTGACCTCCCCAAAAACCCTTTACCAAAAGACATAATAACTGTATTGTTATATTAAAATGTTAATGTTGAAAACTTGGGATGGACTAGAGTAGACTACCCATTTCAGTTGCTACTGTATATACTCATATACTACATGTATCTGATATGTTCTGCTGGAGTGTGACATGATTTGTGTCATACAGGTGAGATRGATCATTCAAACCAATATACRTTTTCACATATTTTCACTTATCGTACAGTTAAATTTACTTTATTCAGGAGGCGCAATTTACCTGGGTAGGTTTTTATGGATTTTTTAAAACAATAACACTTTCTATTGCTTACTTTTTAAATTTAAAGAGTAGAAAGTATAAATAATTGTGTGAAAATGTAAAGAGTATTAGTAAACAAATCGTCTGAAAAATAATCACTCAAGTAAAAGAAAACCAGGAAACCAAAATTTCTTAATTATAGTAACAAACTATTTGTGCTTTGTTACTTTATGACTCTGACTAGTTACATACATTTAAAAAAAACCTGTGGATAATGAAAAAAGTCTGGTACTGAAGAACTTTGAAAGTTTTCTCAATATACACTGGAAATCACATTTTACACATTAATCCTGTATGTGGATACACAACTTAGAGTCAGAATCCTCCAAAGTCTAAGCCAAGCTGTGCCTAAGGAGACAATAATAAAGTGATAATGATGAAGCATTATTATTAATAAAAATATTATTGTTGTTGTTGATATTTTGGAGCAGTGATTTTTTTATTTGGTAATCTGGAAGTTTATTATGTATTTATATATTGTAACATAAATAATAAAAAAGGAAAAATTAAAAAGAAAGACTATTTGGTTATTTATTAGGATAAACCATGGCATAAAGTGTGTGGATTTAGACTCCTTAGGCCCACTCATGTCCATCCATCCACCCCTCCATCATTTTACCTGGACAGGTTGCACGTCCATCAGGAAACACATTGAGAAATTTCACCAGATGAAATTAAAGAATCGAATCAAAAAGAACCTTATCTGCTTTTAATATTTTGTATTTTTTTAATGAGAAAAATGTTTGCATTACAAAGCAAAAGGAAATAATTGTTAATAAAACTTTTTTTTCTTCAATTACACTGCAGGACAGATAAAAAAAAACATCCTGTACCTCAAGTCAAAACTTTTCTAAACTCATTTGATAAATGAGCCTTTCACATTACCAGCAAGATCATCACAGTAAACTGTTGCTCCGCCCCTTATGGTGGCTCCGCCCATCGAAATAGCCCCGCCTTTTGTCCGGTTGAGTTACCTGTGAAACGTGTCCTSTACCTCAGTGTCTGACAGCTGACGGCGCTCGGCAGGTGTTTAATAGACGGTTCGGGACGTGTTTGGTCACCAGAAGACACCGAGAGGCCATCTGTCTGAGCAGCGTGCAGGCAGGTGTGGATGGCAGGCTGATGTTTCCYCGCACGTGCGTCCACCTGAGCGTCCAGTCCGGAGAATAAAAAACAGTAAGTTCCAGCGTCAGAGTGAAACAACATGCTGAGTTTCACTTTTAACCTTTGCTTTCAAAGCAAACAGAAATAACTTCACCTCCAAGCTGTCACGGCTTTAGATTCAACTCACGTGATCTTGTCCTGTTTGACATTATTATTATTATTATTATTATTATTATTATTATTATTATTATTATTATTATCATGCTGTTTTAAATCACCCATTTGAAGCTTTTTGGAAGATGGTCAATCAGTTCTGCTGCATGGTTTTACTGACTGAAGGTGGGGGGAATCTGCTTGTTAAGGGTAAACATGATGCATTATTATCAAAAAGGTATATGCACATCATTTATAAGACTAGGTTTGCTGGGGCTTTTAATCTCAACCTTTTGTTTGTTTGGAAAAATCTGTGTTTGCACAGAGAAGAAAGCCTTAATGGAGCTGTCTGGGTGTAATAATAATACACTGTGGCACAGCAAAGTTACATTCAWCTCAATGTCAGTGTAAGCAGCTGTCTGGATGATGAACACAAGTCTGATATTTTTTTAGTTTCATTGACTTTGTGAGCAACAGGGATTAAATAAGACAATGTTTAACAAACACATGGATGGATTTTTGTAAAAATGCTGAGTGAATGCTAACTGCTGAACTTTGCCAAAGAAACTGAAAAGTTTAAACAAGCAGGCAAAAACTTAAATGGGAAAAACTGCGGGTCAAAGTTAAAAAAACAGGGACAATGTGCAAATAAAACATTAAAAAGATGCTTTGTACCAGATTAGCTTATGCTTATTTCCATCTGTAGTCCAAATTGGCTAAAAGCGAATAGCAACACCGTAATTTAAAGCTAAAAACTTAAAATAACAAGGTAGAAGCTAAAACCCTAAAACAACAAATCAGTACCTAAAAGCTAAAATTAGCAAAGCAGAAGCTAAAAACTTAAAACAGTAAAATAGAAGCTAACAACAAAGTTGTAGCTAAAAGCTACAAACAACAAAGCTGTAGCTAATRGCTAAAAACAACAATTCTGACAATGTAAAGGTTCCAAACAATAAGTCATAGCACAYTATTCCCACAACATTTTGATATATRAAAGGTTAAAATAGCACAAAGTATGAGGAAGTTTTTTTTTTGCAAAACCTAACAAATAGACAAACTATAAACAGGATAAGAATAGTACTATAAATGCTGAATCAGCATTCACACAAACATTTCTTGAAGAGATGCCGATCGTCAGTCAATTTTTAAATCAGAGTTTTAGACTAAGATCATCTTGTGTGGAGTTCTGCTCATTGTTGATTATGCTCAGCTACCACCACACCAAATTTCAGCTCGTTGTCTAAAAGCATAGTGTCTAATCCTGGTCCTCGAGTGCCCCTGTCCTGCATATTTTAGATGTTTCTCTCCTCTGACACACCTGATTTGAATGAAAGGGTGATTAACAGGCTTCTGGAGAACTTGAAGAGGTAATCCACTGAATGAAGCGTGTTGGGGCAGGGAAACAAGTAAAACATGCAGGATAGTCCTCGAAGGCCAAGATTGGACACCCCTGGTCTGTAAGATTGGCTGAGTTGGCCTTTAGGTCAGTTGGCTATGGTGGCCATCTTAAATTGGAAAAAAGTGAAGCAGTTATAGATGTCAACTGAATGACTGCGAAAGTTTCATAAAWTTTTTTTGGTAATTTTGGCAATGGCAAAGACAAACACACATTAATTCAAACAAAAAACTATATTGCTAATTATTTTAGAATTTTATTTTATTGTTTTTTTGTGTGTGTTTTGTCTTTGTTAAACAGATTATTGGATTATGTTATGGGGTAGCTGTGATTAGAGTAGTCATCTTCTAACGAGAAAGTCAGAGGTTTCACACCACCAGATGCAGTCACATGTCCATCTTCAGGCCAAACTCCTCGTTTCCTCTGATGTGCTCTATCTGTGTACAAAGGCTGTATGAATGTGTTTTAATGGGTAAAAAACAGCACAGATTGTGTTGTAAAGTGCTTTGAGTAGCCTAGCTGCCTAAAGGCTGTATAAATACATTTCATTTGTATATATATTTTAATAGTTAACTGCTTACTAAAAATAAACACAAAGTAAAAAAAAAAACAACCAACTTATCTTATTTGGGCTCAATCAAAAAAGAATGCACACATGAATAAAACGTCATCTGATAATGTTTTGTTACTAATTTATGACCTCATGAGTCAAAGTGCATAAAAATTATGCAGCTATGGTCATTCTGAAACTACAACGCTTTGTCTGAAGCCTCAGCTGGTTGTTTTTTTTTAACACCATGCAGCCCTAATTACAGCATTTAGCCATGTGGTCAGAGGAAAGTGGTGCCATTTGGTTTTAATAGGTGTAGGAAAAACAAACGACCAAATGAGAAAGGCTCACTGTTGGTGCATGAATCACATTGTTGATAGTGGCAACATTTCCAGCTTTTGTAACGGCACAAGCTAATTCAAAAAATGACCGCCCGGCCCGGAAAGCTTCGAATAAGATATGCTTTATCTATGACCCCATGGTTATTCAGGAGGTCACAGTGCAAAGTCCAGATTGCTTATGTAAGAGCAAGATCTGATTTTTATATAGATTACAGGAGTCCTTGCTGACAGTATTGTCTCGGTAAATGTTGTGAGTATTCACCTGGCTAAGCTTTGATTTTTTTTTCTTTTAAAGAAAAAGCAAGGGACCTCTAAAGAATATAAGCTGTAAGTACCGAGTTTATTTCACCACAGCGAAGCCTGTCAGCAGTGATTAATWCAGCTTCAGGTGTGTTTTGAGGCGTGTTGTGTTTCTGAAGAGCTGAAATGCTAAGCATGTGGAGAAGATTGTTAAAGAAAAATGAAAAAAAAAAGATTGTGGTTTTAGAGCTGTTATTGAGCTTTTTTAAGAAAAAAATATCTAGTGTTTGTGGCATGTACTTCAGCCTTTAGCTATGACATAAAATCCTTGTTTTAAGTATTTTGAACTCCTCTTTCTCTTTTTTATAGTCTAAGTAGTTCTGATGTTTGCTCTTTATAGTCTTTATATTTATTACATAAATAACAGATATGTCAGCTACAGTCAGCGGTTTACATACTCATCATTGGCATAAACATTATTAACTTTGAACTTTGAACTATTTATTTGAACTGTCCTTTATGGTGGACTGATTATACAAAACATTTTTAAAAAAACAAGAGCTAGATTCAGAAGTTAATTTAATGTGGATTTTCTCTATTTTAGCTGGTTCAAGTATATACTAGTGTTGCGATATCGGTCACCTCTCATACAGAGATAATTAAAATTCTGCAGTGCATCACTGTAAGAGACAGTGGGGACCATGGCAAACTATTATCATCACAAAGGAAGTACCAAAATCTTTTTCCCAGGTCCCACACAAAGAGATTTAGTCTAAATAAGTTCTACATATTAAGTTATCTACTCACATTATACTGTAAGTTTTAGGGCTTTAGTTCTTTCCTCTCTTGGTCTTGGTCTCGACTTGGTCTAGTCCCTAAAAGTCTTGGTCTTGTCTCTCAGTACACTCTGGTCTTGACTTGGCCTTGAGTTAGGTGGTCTTGAATACACCACTAATACATACGGCCTAAAATACAGAAACCCATAGCGATGTTAGAATAAATTACCCTTAGTAAGTTGCAACATGACCTCGAGCTTTTTGTATCCATTTTTAGGCTTCTGGTTGAATATTTCACTCTTCTCATGGCTGAGATCAGGACTTTAGGAATGCCATTTCAAAAGCTTTATGTTTTGCGTATTTTATCCATTCAGAAACCAGCTCTAATGTGTGTTTGGGGGGGGGAATGTCCCTGTTGGACAAGTTTCCACCATCTAGATGTTGATTTGCACTTTGTACAGTGCACTAGTGCTACAGAATGAGATTGCCACCAACTTACTTGAAAGTTGGATCAGTGTTTTCATGTTTGACAGCCTCAACATGACTCCTCCAAACACCCTTCATCTCATTGTGGCCAAATAACTCAATACTGGTCCTGTTTGACCATAAAACCCTTTCTTCAGAAGGCACTTTGTTTACCCATGAGCTGCAACTTTCAACCCATGTTTTTGGTATTTCTTGGTCGTCCCTCTTCTCCATCAGTGGAGAAGTAAAGCTGGCTTCATTGTGGACGATGATACTGGTGTTCCAGCAGCTTCCAGTTCACAGTAGGCTTGAGCTTTAATGATACCTGTTACTGCACATCTTTACAGATATTCTTTCATCCCAGGGGGACAGATGAACAGTAGTCATTCCAGTAAGTGCTGGCAAGCAAATCTTTGTCTGTGCTGGCAAAGATAATCTGCTATGCGGTCAACCATGATCGCTAATGAGAAGTTAACTGGCCTTACCTAGAACCTTTAGCACCACTTGTTTATAGGTTTAGGTGGGTTTTATATATTTAATTTTAAACAGGTCTTCTATGTAAATTCAAAATCCAAAATTTTAATTTTTGTGGATTATAGAAAACACCATAAATTCTTTCTTGTGAGTCCTATTTTTTGTTTTTAAAACACACTGAAGTTTTATGTTGTATTATTCTATTCTGGAAAAGGAGCAGTTCAAGTAAATAATTAAAGCACAAAGTTGATTTGACATTCATGCCCATGATGAATCAAATGGATCACATTTGATTGGTTTTAGAGAATAAATYGCTCTCATTCTCAGACGATTTGTCCTCTTTACAAAGCAGAATGGTGATTCCACCTGTGTGAGTGAGTTAATTATGACAATTAGAGCCWTATGATATCATTTATCATAGGAAAAAATGCTGTGTAAAACACATGGTGTTTTTTTTTCATGTGCTAGCTAGACAAACATGCAACAGCACCTGTTTGTTTWTCTAATTATTGCTTCTATACCTCATATTTAGCTTCACACCATAAGCTGTCGTTATTCAACCATGACACCATGCAGTGAGTTCAGAGGTGCTCAAATGGCTCTGAACTGTGAGGCCGACTGTACAAAACCCAGCCTGTCCTCTTCTGCCCTCCTGAAACCTGGCAGCGGGCCAAACCGAGGAACAATAGAACAGATGACCTGCGAGATAAGAAATGTTTATCACAGATTTCACTTACAGTGATATAATTAAACATTGTTAGGGCAGTTTTKAAGTCTTGGGGGCAGAATGACCATAGTTCAAGGTGTGAGAAGTGTTGTAATTTCTGAGAAGACTGACAATYGTGTTGTTATCATTTCCAAGGAAGACGAAACTGAAAAACAAAAGGCAAAAGCAACCATTACAGGCTGAAAATTTGAAATAAATAGAATGCTGGTGACAAAATAAATAAGTAAATAAAACTAACAGAACTGGTTTCTTGCASCAGTTCCAAATGCCACCATCTGATTGTCTTCAGGGTTAAATGCAGCTCACCTTAGCCATTAAAGAGATAGTTCAGATCTTTTTAAGTGGGGTTCTGTGGCAGGGCTATGAACAGTTGTAGATATAGCTCTTTGAATGAGCTCAATTTGGGAAAAATGTTCAATTCTAATTAGAATGACAAGCTAATGGCTCATATATCTCACTATACTGTTATATAATATATACAATACAGACCAAAGGTTTGGACACACCTTCTCATTCAGAGGTTTCTAAATTTTCATGATTATGAAAATTGTAGATTCACACTGAAGGCATCAGTACTACAAATTGACACATGTGGAATTATATACTTAACAAAAAAGTGTGAAACAATTGAAAATATGTTTTATATTCTAGGTTCTTCAAAGTAGCCACCTTTTGCTTTGATTACTGCTTGACACACTCTTGGCATTCTGTTGATGAGCTTCAAGAGGTAGTCACCTGAAATGGTTTTCACTTCACWGGTGTGCCCTGTCAGGTTTAATATGTGGGATTTCTTACCTTATAAATGGGGTTGGGACCATCAGTTGTGTTGTGCAGAAGGTGGATACAGTCCACAGCTGATAGTCCTACTGAATAGACGGTTAGAATTTGTATTATGGCAAGAAAAAAGAGCTAAGTATACATAAATATTTGGTCTGAATCCTAATTTGATGTCATTTTAATGAGGAATTTTTTTATGCCCTTTTAAAGAGGAAACCTCAAATTWTATTTGAATATTGAGATTTTCCAGCTAAAAAACAACAACACTTTGCTAGCTCACGGGGAAAATCTTAAAAATTTAAGGCGTTTTTCCTCAAAATCTGTTTTCTTTTGTTGCTACTGTTCAAAATAGTGCTTCAAAATTTTGTTTTATGATTATATTTCAGAGAGTTCATTCAACTGATACAAGGCTTTTATTCATTGTATTTTGACAAAATGCTATTTTTGTTAACATTTTAGTCAAAACACTATATTTGCCTGTTTCTCCATTTACCACTTTTGGACTTAATCCTCGTTTCGATGTGATGGGTCACATTTCATTGTACAAAAAAATTCAGGATATTTTACTGTGTTCTGTGTACTTTTAAACTTCAATTTTTGTCATAAAAACATTTCACTGCAAGTTGAACTTTGTGTATGTGAAATTTATTTGATTTGATTGCTCCCATTTTTATCTTCTGTTGCTAACATATTTTATGAAGGCAATGCATTCCACATAGAGAAAAAGCTATTGAACATACAGGTGCTGGTCATAAAATTAGAATATCATGAAAAAGTAGATTTATTTCAA
>NW_013952506.1:905749-926533 GCF_001266775.1 Austrofundulus limnaeus | reverse complement strand
TTGTTGACATCCTTATACTTTTTTGCCATCTGCCATCACTAATATGCACCTTCATATACATTCATTTTGTACTGTACTTTACATTGTATGTATATGAATAAGCATATGTGTTTATGTACAGTATATGTGTATATGTGCATTGGTACATTACTATATATCACATGTGTATATTGTGCGGTTTTGTTTATCTTTTATTAATCTTTCATTCTTCTCAGCCTCTCTTGTATTAAGCAGCAGTAATGTGCAAATTTCCAGACTGTGGGATCAATAAAGTTTTATCTTATATTATTCTTATATTATTTTATCTTAAAAACAGTTTTTAGTTGGTAGATAACTGTGTTTTTGCTATGAAACTACAAATATGGCCGAACTGGGTGGAGTCGAACGCTCAGCGATCTGGAGGGGGCGGGGTGTGAAATTTCTCACTTGCATTTAAAGTGACCGCACCAAAACAGCTTGCTCTGAGGCGCAACTCAGAACAGATGTAAAGCAAGCAAAGCAAGGAGTCTTTGGAGCAACAAAAACGAGGAATTAAGACCAAAGCATTGCAGTTTTATTTTAAATAGACCATAAGTGAATGATTTAGACGTGAAAAAGAAGGATTTAAAAGCATGATATGATACCTTTTTAAGAAATGAAGGTCAAGCCAGTTCGAAAAATTGGGAAAACTTTGAAAGTGTCCCCAGGTGCAGTCACAAAAACAATCAAGCTCTACAAAGAAACTGGCTCACATGAGGACTGCCCCAGGAAAGGAAGACCAAGAGTCACCTCTGCTGTGGATGATAAGTTCATCTGAGTCACCAGCCTCAGAAATGGCAGGTTAAGAGCAGCTCAGATTAGAGAACAGGTCAATGCCACACAGAGTTTTAGCAGCAGACACATCTCTAGAACAACTGTTAAGAGGAGACTGTGTGAAACCACTGCTTTGGACAGGCAACAAGCAGAAGAGACTTGTTTGGGTTAAAGAACACAAGGAACGGACATTAGACCAGTGGAAATCTGTGCTTTGGTCTGATTAGTCCAAATTTGAGATCTTTGGTTCCAACCACTGTGTCTTTGTGCGACACAGAAAAGGTGGATGGATAGACTCTACATGCCTGGTTCCCACTGTGAAGCATGGAGGGGGAGGTGTGATGGTGGGGGGGGGGGCTTTGCTGGTGACACTGTTGGGGATTTATTCAAAATTCAAGGCATACTGAACCAGCATGGCTAGCACAGCATCTTGCAGCAGCATGCTATTCCATCCGGTTTGCGTTTAGTTGGACCATCATTTATTTTTCAACAGGACAATGACCCCAAACACACGTCCAGGCTGTGTAAGGCCTATTTGACCAAGAAGGAGAGTGATGGGATGCTGCACCAGATGACCTGACCTCCACAGTCACCGGACCTGAAACCAATCACAATGGTTTGGGGTGAGCTGGACTGCAGAGTGAAGGCAAAAGAGCCAACAAGTGCTAAGCATCTCTGGGAACTCCTTCAWGACTGTTGGAAAACCATTTCAGGTGACTACCTCTTGAAGCTCATCAAGAGAATGCCAAGAGTGTGTGAAGCAGTAATCAAAGCAAAAGGTGGCTACTTTGAAGAAACTAGAATATAAAACATATTTTAAGTTGTTTCACACTTTTTTGTTCAGTATACATTTTCACATGTGTTAATTCATAGTTTTGATGCCTTCAGTGTGAATCTACAATTTTCATAATCATGAAAATAAAGAAAACTCTTTGAATTAGAAGGTGTGTCCAAACTTATGGTCTGTATTGTAAATAACTATGAGAAACTGACACTGACATAAGTTAAAAATCAGTCTTGACAACAATGAAACCAGGTGAGCAGTTAGATTTTTTTTTTCTTCTGCGTTGCATCTCGTTAGCATCCACACATAAAGAACACTATTGTCTGCTCAGCCAGGGTGAAAACTGTCTGTTGCGTAACCTGTCTGTGCACGCACTGAAGTTAAAAGCTCCAGGCGGAAGGGTGTGGGAGGGTTTTGTTTTCTCCTTTTATGCTCCTCATAATCTCTCCGATTTAGACGCAGTGCTCTGTTACACATTGTCTCCTTGGAGGCCGTGCTGTCAACCCCAATCAAATAGTTGCTGCGTCTAAGTGGGAAGCCCCGCATTTCAGTTAATTAGTTTCAGCTAAGCAGATATAGTCGTCAAAGAGCAGGCTCTAATTACACCCAGCATATCAGCCTGCTGTCTGCCTTTGTCCCTGAACAGWTCCCCAGTTGTTCTTGTGCTTTTTCCCTGTTGCTGCAAATTAAATRAGACACCTATAGCTTTTCAACGGCTGTTACCCTGGAGGCATTGTAACTTTACCGTGGATGTGCATCAGTATTTYTACAGCATTTTGTTAGACTTAAAAACTAAATTAAACTACTGTTTAATTTGGTGGGCTACAGCACATAACTATCACATACTATCAATTTTACCTCTATGGGTGTTTAGTGAAACACTTAAACTATAGACTCTCCCATAAAACAGTTCTGCAAAATGGTCTCACAGTTCATTCGTTCCTTATGCTAACTCTGGCTGTTAATAAATCACAAACGGAGCCGGCTATGTCCCACAGAGACATGAGCTTTTATAAATAAAATGAGCATCATAGAACCAAAAGAAGTGTGGAGCCGAACTTAATGCACTAAATGTTTGATCAACATCTCCCTTGTTAGCAGTTTGCTTCCTAGCTAACTTTTTAAACTAAATCCATAGTTGCTGTGCGTCATCATCATCATTCCCTCTGTAATAAGTCAGTTGTTTTTACTCATGGCTGGTTGCACTGAGTAGATTTAATCACTTCATCACATTATTGAGCCGCAGCACTGGCTTACAGTTTCACACGTTTACCGCTTCGGCTCGGTTACTACCTCGCTCTGTGGCATTCATAAGTCACACTGTGTTGGCCAGAAGGCGTCAAGACTGAGGTGTGAAGGAATGAGTCCTGGACCTGAGTCCTGTTTTGGGTTGGAAAAAAAAGAACTGATTAGGAAGCAGCAACTTTACCAATAAAATGTCTGTCAGACAACACTTATGATGCACTGATAAGATTACATACAGTATTGTGCATAAGTTTGAACCCACCCTCATTTGATTATATTTTGCTCTCAAGGAAACCGTTTTGAAAAGTGGTCTTGTTGAACATTTCTTCATGATTTCAAGGGTTTATTTGGACTTTGGGTGATTTTTCACTAATATTCTGTCCAGTCTTTGTACCTGACTGTAGCAATATACTGTTTAATGTGTGCTTAGAAAAATGAAACAAGAAAAAGCGTTTGACCCRAAAGAAAAAGAAGCTCCATGCCAAAAGAGAAACAAAGACCCGACACATGACCTGAAAGTTGCTTCATCATCCAGCTGATGATGTATGCCATGCTTTCAGCTATAGATTTTTGGGAATCAGCTTGTAGATGTTCATGTTATTTATATCTTGGGTATTTTTCACTGTTTCAAGTAAAGAAATGCAAATCATGTGTATTGATTCGACACAACACTGGTTCATTTTTATGCTTTCTTTCTTTTTTTAAGCCTGAATAATTTACTATTAGATGGCTTAACAACAAAAAAGATTGTTTTCTTAAAATTGTAAAGTACAAGAAAATTCTTTTTTTAATGCCTATAGGACAGGGCTATTCGACTAAATTCCTCTGGGGGCCACAGTTACTGCCGGTCAACAGCTCAGGGGCCGAACATCCAGCAATTAAAATCATTATTATTAAATAAACCAAGTATTAAACGATATGTTACCTTGGAATTAGTTTATTTTCTGCATTTAATCATGAATACAACATACAGAACCCTATAAAAGTAGTGATAATTACACATTATCAAAAATAAAAAAGAACACATTATGCCTCCTATTATTAGACACAAATAATATTTTGACATCTCTGACTTGCCAATTTTTTAAACCAATTTTATTTTCACTTTCATCATTTTATCTTCAACTGCTTGTAGTTTTAACTGTCTTGAGTGTTTATAGAAATGGTTTTTACCAGCTTGTAGCCAAGATTCTGATGTTTCTGTAGACACCAAACGTGTATGTTTAACTAAAAGGACTTAGAGTAATTAAAGTAGAAAACCAGGGGGTTTGGGCTGAAGAGATGAATAAAGCAATTTGCGGGCCGAATTTTGGTCACTCGCGGGCCGGATGTGGCCTGTGGGCCGCCAGTTGAATAGCCCTGCTATAGGAGGACCTCTAAAAAGCAATAGGGTTTGACTTTACAATTAAATTCTAAAAAACAGGATTGACTGAAGACTTTTACACAAAATGTGACTGGAAATGTTGTAGTGTTGTTGTAAAAAGTATTGTTAACTGATTTGATGCTGGAAAAACTGGTAACGCAATGTTGCTTTGTTTTTCGATTTTGGGGACATTTATGAAAATGTTAAATAGCTGATTTTCTTACTCACTCCAAATAAGAAACTGCAGACCTGCTGTTATTTTGTATAATACACAATATACTGGTAATGGTTGACTGTAGACACTGCAGTTTTACAGTGCACTTTTTACACTTTTAGGACATACTGTTTTAAAAATAAAAACTGAGTAAGCTTGGTGCTCATTAAATGGTGTTGATTAAATTGAGTGTATGCTTCATTTCTTTCAAAACATAATGTAGTCAGCCTGCAGCTGAGAAATTTTATTAGAGCAGGTTTGTTATCAGCAATAGGTTTTCATTGTTATCAGGTTGTTATTTAAACGCTACAGTCTGGAGTAGATGAAAGTAAATATGTGAATTCTTGCTGAAGTTTTTCTCTTTGGCCCAGAGATAAAGAGCCTTACCATATTTGATTCATTCTTCCAAGTGTTTTTTAGTCGCAGAGTATATGTCTGGTTGGTGTGCAGCTATTTCTGACCAAGTCTGTGTTCATGAAATAATTGTGAAAAAATTATTTTAAAACGTATTTAGAGAAAAAGTCCAAAATATACTGTAATGCTTGTGGGAAAACCCTATTTAAACTGCCTGTTTTTAGACAAATATGTGGTAGTTGGAAACCTTGAACACATTTCCTTTCTCAGTCTATCATTATAAACCACTGTTTCTCAAATTCTTCTTCTCTTCGTCCTTTTTTTTTTATCCAGGTGGATGCCTGAAATCATGAGTGCCCCAGGACCTCAGTCGAGGCAGGCCAAGTGAGTTTCACACACATTCCGCTAGATATTTACCTTTCTGTTGATCAGGCATGAGAGAATCACTGATCCTGTGTGGAGAAGGGGATGTGGGTCAGGGACTTTGGGCACAGAGCAGCTCTGTTGAGAGTTGTTTGCTTTGCTTTGGGCTCCTACCTCCCTCCTCCTCCTCCTCTCCCTCTCTCTTTTCCACTCTCCCTGTTTTTCCCTCTGTCTGCTCCATATGCTTGGGCGTCAGTGTCGACCAGTCTGCTCTCTGCACCTCACCCTTGTATTCTTAGTGGGTTATGTTTATGAGGAGTGGGACCGTCTGTGACATCTGTCCAGAGGTGTGGGGAGTGAAAAGATGAAGGGTATCCAGCGTAAACCCATGTCCTGTTCTTGTCGTTGCAGTGGAGTGGCCAGATCGGACAGCAAGCTCAGCGCTAAGGCCCTTTATGGTGAGCAGCTTTCTGGAAAATTACTGTTGGCTTTTTTTAATTTTAAAGATTTTTTTTCACTAACACGTTTTTATATCTGCATTGAATTTTAAATGTTGAACTGTTCATTGCTCGTTCCTTAACAGTTTTGTACACCATTTATCTGTCATTTCTATTTTGGAACTATACTTAGCACAAAAAGTAAGGAAATTTGTGTTTGGTAAATTATTTATTTGTTGTTACAATGCTTCTTGGCAATACATCTTACCTTTGGAAAGTAAAATAAGCTGAGAAGATTTGGCAAATTTTTCATGTGCACAACCCACATACTCAGCTCTACTGCTCGTCCCACAAATGCATGTTCCTTACAAATGTGGCACCATTTAAACGAGGCTTTCCAACTGTGTAAGATTTATTGCCAAGAAGCGTTTTTAGAACAAAGTCAGTTTTCTTATCTCCATAAAAAATAATAGAACAAATAATTGATTGTGCCTGGTAGWGAAGGTAAAGTGTAATCTTTTTATTGTTGTCAATCAACTCAAACAAAACCACTTTCTGTTGTTCGGGGTCACATTCTGTTTATGATGATGAACCAGGTTTATTTGAGGTCAGCCTCACAGTTTCAAAGCACTCAAAGTCCCACTAAATGGGTGTCGCTCTGTGTTAAAAGTTTAATAAAACTTATTTACAGCTTTTTTTTATTGACGTATGGATTCTGGTAACATAAAATAAAAAATCATGATCAGAGAGGTAGCCTTGCTCCGGTTTCCTTGTGTATAACTGTGCTGTTATGGACACAAATCACAACAATATTCACTTTGCTTATGCAAATAACAGCATGAGGAAATCTGGCTCTGTGATGTGCTGATGCATCCTCACAGACCTTCTGAACTCAAACACACACAAAAAACATGCACACTGATTTAAAAAGAAAAAGAAAATTGTGGGCCAACATCCAGGTGGCCCTTATTCTGCTCTGTGCAGAGATGGGAAGGAGGAGGAAACTTGCTTTTCCAGCTCCGCATGTGTGCACTGCATGCTGGGATCATCTGCAGGGTGAGAGCTGTTGCGTGTGTCACGTTCTCGTGTAGGCATCTTTTTATGATTTTTCACTTTTAGACGAAATCCTCACTTTAATTTAAGGATCCACTTGCTGTGGTGCAGTAATATAATAATGTGTCATTTTATTCTGGCTGCTGCATACTTGTGTCAGGGTGTGTGTGTGTGTGTCAATGCTAAAGTGCAGGGTGTGACTGTTTTTAAAGCGTGGCTTGAACAGGGTGGGGTTACCAGAGTCTCGCAGGTGAATAAAGGCCACATTGAAAAGTGGAAAGGAGAAGGCAGACTCTGCCACTCGGTTTCATTTGTAGACTCCCCCCTTGCCTCCGGCATGAGCTCACTGGTCCCCACCGGTGCCTCCGTCCACTCTTCCAAACATTTTCCAACCATGCAGTCGTTCCAATTAAAAACGTGCACAAAGCAAGGACAGGACAATGCATTTCCCTGCATGGCTGCATTGTTCTAAATTTAGAACAGCTTCATATGGCAGACGTCGGATGTCCAAGGGTTGCAAGATGTTCCCACAGCGTCTCACTGTGCAGCTGGTCCTCTGTGAACCACTCCTGAGCTGTTTTATTTCCCAAATATCCACAGGGTTCGCCCCGTCTTGTGATCTTTGGGAAATATCCCGCTGTACATGTTGTTTTTGTCATCGGCTCGCATCACTTCGTGCAGCAGATGGTCACCACTACCTCCCTGGCTCCGTGTTGGCAGCACCACGCCTGTCCTCGCAGCGTTGAGACCAAAAGAACAGATGACATTTAGAGCGATCTGTAACAATATTTGGGTAGACCGCTGCTCGTACCTTCCTGAATAAACCTGCTTGTTATCAACAGCAGAACGATCTCAATCATGCAAACCTCTCCCATCACTCAAACAGTAGACAAGTGATGCAAATGATGCACAGGTCCTCCCACCTGATCCGTTATCAGCTCCCCTCAGGTGAAGCAGGAAAAAAAAAGACATCAGAGTCATTATGTTTGGAAGTTGTTGGGTTTAAAAGTTTCTTCACGGATCATATCAGGCAGAGATTGGGCTACACTTTTTTGCTGTCTGTCTATTTTTTTACCCATCACCTTTAATAGCGTTTTTTTTTCATTCATTTTAATTTATATTTATTCCTAACAAGCTAAACAGATAATCCACATCAGCCAGATGAACACATGTAACTCCCTGAGTGCACATTTCTGCGTACTTCTGGTAAGAAGTCGTTGTTTACATTCTGGCGACTTCAGTAAATTTCTCATATTTAGCTTTGTGCAACGTGTTGCAGTGGTGATGTATATTAGATAGATAGATAGATAGATAGATACTGTACTTTAGATAGATAGATAGATAGATAGATAGATAGATAGATAGATAGATAGATAGATAGATAGATAGATAGATAGATAGATAGATAGATAGATAGATAGATAGATAGATAGATACTGTACTTTATTGTCCCCAAGGGGAAATTTGTCTTGGCCATATTAAAATCCTTCATGGCAGACAGTCTCTAAACAGACAGATAGTCTACCTCCCCTCCAAAAATGAAACTTATTTTATTTTTTAATCATTGGCGGGCCAGGCGGAAGTCATCCGCGGGCAGGATGTGGTTCATCCCAGAATTAAGCAATTGCACATAAAATACAGTATGAACTAACTTCCTTGCTGCCACTTGCTYGCTCCATAGTTGCTGAGGGCTTATTACTTGTTTGTCCTTCATCCTCCACTGCATCAGTCCCTCTTTTATCAAGACCATCGTCAATATTGGGCTTTTTGAATAAACTTTGGAAACTATTTGCTCAGAGTGAGAGGATGTCTGGGTGATACTTCATGGTAGTTTGGAGTTAGAAGTTATATATTCCATCAAAAGCTGCCATTTTTTGTTCATCTCAGGTTGGGAAGGGTTGTACGTCAAACTTAATTGCTTAATTGGTCTGTAAAGCGATTGTCCGATTGATCTGGGTCGTGTAAGACTTTGATCGTCTGCCAGGGTGCTACGTTTACCACTAGCCATTGACTCTGGAGAGTTCTGGGTATAGGCCTATCTGCCCGCTAAGTGGCTCTTATTGCACGCTGTGGCAGCKCTGCGAATTGATTGGAAATGATGTGAGTCATCTATAAGTCATGAGTGCAGCTCCGCTTTCAGAGCGACACCTGACGCTGGCATTTCACCTGTGGGGGGGAGGCGAGCAGGAAGGAACGAGCAGAAAGGAAATGAAAGGAAAAACATTTGGTTGCATCATTTGGTTGTTTTAACATCATCCACTTCTTGAAAATTAAAACAAAAGGAGGCAAAAATTGGAATGTACTGCAGAGCTTTTAACGTAGACTTTAAACGTTCTGCAAGCAACGCGGCTTTTGTTTCGGCGTCACCATAAAGCACACAAAAGGAAATGTATCTGAATGAAGATAATACCATTGCAGCATGAGTATGTTGACTCTGCTGGGTGGAAAATGGAAAGAGACCTGATATGAGAGCCGGTGGTGAGTTGATAGGAACATGCCAAGTTTTAAGCGTGATTGTTACCYGCATATTATTCACCTGGTAAAGAAGTCAAAGCAAATTAGGTTCCATTCATTTAAAGTCAGATGGCTAGAAAACAAAAGGCTGCACTCGACGGCACACGCAGTGTTTGGATGTGGATGGGATCAAATTTTAAAAGAAGTTGCAGTTGTTTTGTTTAGTTTTTAAGCGGTGGGACCAATTTTCATTTAGCTTTTAGTGAAATTGTACTTAAATCTTTGAAAAAAATATTTGTCATGGTGACATTTGTATCTTTCTTTTTTATATAGAGTGACTAAACCATGAAGAATTACAAATAAAATGTATTGTTTTTGTATGTGCATACAATCAATATTAAAGCAAAAATAAATACAAGTATACATGAGATATTTCACAACATGCAATRGGTGAAAAAACTGAGACCATGCTGATAGTACTGTTTGTTGAATTTCCTTTAGGATTAGGGCTTGAAATTGTTGTCCAAAGTGGAGTTTTAACGACTCTTAACAGTACTGAAAAAAGAAAGTTTTTATACTTTATTTTTAGTTCTTTATAGGATTTAGCGATATTCGCAAAACAATCAATCTTAAATAATTGGGGCATTAGCCAGTAACGATTAATGTGATGATTAATGGATGACAACTGCTTAAAATATACATGAAAATCACCAGTCAAACTAACTTCTTCATTTTAATAGATTAAAATAATGTGGAGTGGCAGCAGATGTTTAGTAAATAATATGCCACAACTCGTGTTCTTTCTTTTTGCCACTTTGCTGCTCGTAACAGACTGAGTGCATCATGCATTCTCAGCTGAGTAGATGTGTTCCCACCATTCGATGGACTAGTTTGCTTTTGCTTATATTGTGGCCTTGGTCTGCATATTCTGGCTTTTATCATACTCCAGTTCATGGCGATGTTTCAGGTGATTAAACAAGTATGTAGTGTTGCCGTGTGTTGTCTCCACTTTGATGTTGCACACCTAGCAAATGGCCCAGATCTGCTCAAGCTCAGACCTTACGGAGCCAAACTAGTTTCATACAACAGAAGCTGAAGCTTATTTAGGGAAGATCTGCTCTGTGCCGCCTTCTGCCATTGTTGTTATGTAATGGACTCACATTCACTCACAAATACATCAGCAGCACTTATCACAGTAATCGGAAAGTGGCAAGTATTAATCGGTGACAGTTTTCGGATGGTAAATCACACAATACCATTTTGCACAAGCCTAGTTCATAGTTTGTAGTATTTCATTTTTTTTACAGTTTATCAAATATATATATTAATAACTCAATTTTAGTGTGTGCAGTATCAGTATTAAAGGAGTAAAAGTACAAATTTGAAAATCAGATGGACTCCCCTCCTGTAAATGCTCACAGCCAGCACTGAGAGGGTTGTGAACATTGGATTGRCAGGATATAATGATTCAAGACACTCAGTTTAGGCCGAACTCCAGCTTTCGGCCACATGGAGGCTCGTAATTAATCGTAGAAAACTTTTTAGAAACAAGGGAGTTTATTGATTACTTGGTGCTACAGTTCTGCTCCTGCAGCACAAACTCAAAGCGTCCACCCTTTGTGACGATGGCMGATTGTTGGTTTGAGGTCTTTCTCAACTTTGCTTTTATCAGAGGTAACTGCTTCAGAAGTCCTCTGAGGATTTGACTTGCAGCTCTGCAAACCCAATTCTGCTGCCATCAGCTACCTGGCAAACCTCCACAAACACATTTTTCACATTGCAGAAAAATGAAATCCAAGTTTATTTAGATCTTTTAACCTCTCCAAGGTCATATCAGCTCGTCGCAGTTGAAGAACCGAGCGTGGCGCTGTCAGAGATCTTTGAACCTGCAATAAATCTCTGCTTGTAACTCAAGCCCTTGAGCTTTGATACCAACCTGAGCAACAAAATGTAGCGTGTAAGAGGGAGGAAATAAGATGTAAGCATTCTTTGATATGAGATTTAAATATTAACTTCTGAGATAAGTCTGGTTCCTAATTTGTCTTTTTTTTGTTGCAAAATTTTTGGATAGAAATTTAAGTCAAAAAACTTGATTGAAGTATAGTTTGTTGTTTTACTGCTTCACTAAAAACAACATCCTAAACTATCTTATGAGAGATATAGGTTATTGGTTAAGTGCTGTTAACTGAGCGACTGTAAAAATAAAAAAAAAAGAAGCCTGTCTCGTCACTTCCTTATTTCCCTGTCGTTCGTTTTAGCTCTCGCCTTTAGCTTTTCCTTTCATCTGTTCTCTCTGCTGAACGATAACATGTGGACTCATCATGGTCAGTGATTCGGTCCGTGTTTACTCGGGAGGATTTACTGCAGTTTCTCAGAAGAGCGCTAACTTTTTGTTTTTGTTGTCCACAGAACAGCGAAAAAAATACTCCAACTCCAATTTCATCATGCAGGAGACGTCGCAGTATCATGTCGAGGTAATTTCCTAATCCTTAATATATTCAGATTTTAAATTTAACACTTAAAATGGTGATAGTTTAATGCTTTTATCATTGGGTACTTTACATAAAAAAACAACTAACAATTAGGTTTTTGTCTAAGTAAAACACAAAGTTGTTTATTTATATTTGGAAGGAAGACATAATCCCACATATACTTGGTTCCGTATGAGTGTATTTTTGTTATTCATTTTCTAATGTTTTTTCTGTTTTTGTTTTATTTTTTGTTTGTTTTAAACATGTTAACTAGTTACAAAATAGTTTAAACTGAACATAGATAAAGAGTGTATTATGAGCTGATGGTATAATTTTTCCTTCACCCCAGAGATAAAAGCTCACGTCTACCATACCCTGATTGCGTTTATGGAAACTGTTCTGTACTCTGGCCACAGCTCCATGGAGCTGATGTTAGAAAAACTGTGGTTTGACTGTGGATCATGGAGGAACCATGTCCCAGATCTATACAGTTATGGTTTCCTAAAATACTTAAATTCCATTGTCATTTATGAACAAAATGTCTAAGATATTTTAACAATGACAACAATCATGAAATTAGATATAAAAGGTGTAACTTCAGTTACCAGCTAAGGGTTTTTCAGAACATTCTGTACAAGTATTTGCTAGTCATATTTATATAAAAAACTATTTAAATCTACAGAGATTATAAAATCTGTACAACTCTAATGCTTGTGTGTTTAATATGCTGATTGTATTAGTGTTTGAAAGCCGGCGTATGGAAGACTTCACGTTGTTTGTGAAGTTTCTTAATGATAGATTTAAAAAAAACTCCTGGGAAGTTTAGAACTTTGTACCATTTGTATTCATCCCTTGACTTGTACTTTCTTTAAGTAAAATTAGAACAGTCACTTTTAACGGGGTGAATATTAATGCTTATTTTTTTTTACATAATTTTTTTGAATTTAATTGGTATTACTTTGGAGAAATTTTATTATTTGTTGACAATGAAGATTATTTTTTAATCTTTTTTTTTTGTCAAAAAGGCCAATTTATGACCAAGATTGATTCTTTAAGGGTTAAAACAACGCATTACATGAGTTATGGCATTTATAGAGGTCAAATTACCTCAATTTTATTGTATTTTTCTTGCTGTAGCGTAGTGGAACAAAATATGTTAATTATCTGAAATAACAGTTTGAAGGATTTGCTGTCAGTAAACAAAGCTTTAGCAACAATTTCAGATGCTAACTGCTAAGCTAACTACATTTAATTTCATATATAGACCAAGGCTAAAGCTAAACTTTTCATCCAGTTTCTTGTCAAAGCAAACATATTTATTTTGAAGTTGGCGCATTGACCTTTTCATTCAATATAAAATGTTTTTCAAATTAGATAATATGCTCGTGTTTTTGCTAGCTTCGATGCAGCTGTCAGCGGTCACTAACAGCTGTCTTCTCCTCAGCATCTCTCCACGTTCGTTATGGACAAATCAGAGTCTATTGTCACAGTAGACGATGCCATCAAGAAACTGGTTCTTCTGGACTCGAAGGACAAAATCTGGACCCAGGAGATGCTCCTGCAGGTCACTGACAAGGCAGTCAGGCTGCTGGACTGTGACACACAGGTACGGCTGCTCACACAAACCACCTGGTTAATTACAAGTGTTTCCACACATCAAGTTTCTGTCCATTGAGAAGTTGTTTAATTAATTAATTTTTTTAAACATGAAATTAAAACTGTTCAAAACACAATTTTATAAACTTACTAGACACTTGTAAACAATAATGGTTTATAAACATGTTAATAATGATTTATCAAAGGATGCTGTTGGAATATTATAGGTGGTATTTTCAGGGGGAAAGTAAATAAAATGTTAATTATTGTTTATCCAACAAGTGAGTTTCTCCAGTTGTCTTTGAAACTCACTGAACCCCTTAATTTTTTAAACCTAAAACATTTTGAGATTTATACACAGGTACCTGTGTATAAAATCGTTAAAGTAAACTATCACTTCATTTACTACCTAACTTTATGCTTTAACTTTTATGTTTGTGGTAGTGTAATAAAATACAAGCAAATATTTCTGAAGATCTCAAAAGGAATTTTTGATGCTTATATAGCAGGAAAATATTGCAAATAGAGAGAATACTGAAAAGAAAATTAGAGTTGAYTTTCTGTTACTCTTTCCACAGAAAATCAAAGATTACTGAAAAATTCTAACTTATTTTTCTTGGCTTAAAGTTTGGCCAGCTGTCATGAGAAGAACACAATTAATGCAGTTCCAAAAAAAGAAACTGTAAAACTATTTTACATTTAAAATATTACCTTTGAAGCCAGATAAAATGTTAACAAGGACCAGATTTGGCCCGCGGGCTTTCGGTTTGAAACACATGCTCTAGGTGCGCAAGTGATTCTTCTAAAGAATAGAAGTTAATGTTTTGAAAATATCAAGTTAAAGGTAACTGTGATCTGTCTGTGGGAGAAAATCCACCAGCATGTTGGTGGTAAAGCTGCTCTGTGTTTAGGAATGCAACAGTATTTGTCTAACCAGATGTGCTGAACAGAACGTATTTTTCCGCTGTTATTATAGCGTGGCAGAGCTCACGCTTCACCTCTTTCCTCCTGTAAGAATTTTTTATAAATTTTTTTTTGTCTTTCATCTTCCTGCAGGAAGAATTGGAGAACTTCCCTGTTTCCACAATCCAGCTTTGTCAGACGGTGCTGAATCAGACACGCTACCCGTCCGTGCTGCTGCTCGTGTGTCAGGACAAGGAACAACACCGACCCGACATCCATTTCTTCCACTGTGACGAGGTGGAGGTGAGTCAGAGCAGAGGATTTTACACGCCCTAGTTTAGTGTGGGCCTTTTTTATTTGCGACGTGTCCTTAAGTGTCTTTCAGTTTTACGGTGCTCTTAATGCATTCTAAGGCAGATAACAGGTCGGTTTTAAAGCCGTCCCAAATTCGTGGCACACAAAATCAAATCTTTAAGGTCAAAGAAAGAAACTGAAATATAATTTAAAATAAGAGATTAAAATTTAAACTACTCTTTATGGCTTTGTGTGTGTGTCTTCTTCTTTAAGGCTGAGATGGTTCACGCAGACGTAGATAGTGCCATTGGAGACAACAAGCATGGAAAGAAAATGAGACTTCAGACTCTGAAGTGAGAAAAATGCTGCCAGCACACAAATACGTTCGCACCCATTGTCTCTCAAACACACACACATAGAAATGATGTATTTATGATTTACCCTCTTTCAGGGTGAACCAGGAGAAAATGAAGCGTCACAGAGAGACCATCCTCCCTCCGTCGGCCCCCAGGGGCCCCCCACCTGTGAGGAATCGACGAGTGGAAGCTGCTGCAAACCCTCCAGGTAAGAATACACTGACAAAAGAACATCTAATGTTTGTGTTGTTTCAGTTGTGCGATCACCAGTTATTGTTCGGTCACGTTATATTTTGTGATTGGAAACAGAGAGGCGAGCTTCTGATTCTGAGTCGCACGAAAAGCTGGCTCAGCGCATCGAGAAGGATGTGGTGAGCGACACTCGTCACGATGGAGAGACACGCCTCACTTCATGAGATCATGACGCCTGAAGCCTGTGTTTTTCTTTTTTTGTTGTTGTTGTTGTTTTTTGTTTTGTTTTTTTCTCCTCCTCAGCAAATCCTCAACTGTGCCCTGGATGACATAGAGATCTTTGTGGCGCGGCTGCAGAAGGCAGCAGAGGCCTTTTCCCAGCTCAACCAGCGCAACAAGAGTAAGAAGAATAAGAAGAAAGGACCAGCAGGTCTGTCCCCCTTTCTTCTTCTGTGGTGACAAGGTTGCAGTGGACGTACTGCTCCACGTTGTCATGTTTGGTTCTACTGTGTGTCCTGTGACCCGGGACATTCCAAACATGTTTGTGTGGTGGTCATTTTAGGCAATTATCACTTATGGTACTGATTATTTACCTCATCCTAATGCTGATGATATATAGTTACCGTTTCACCAACACCCAAGCTGATTTAAAATGTAATAAAAATCTATTTTTGTTATATATATGTTCTGAAACAAAATATTGACATCTTGAACAGAAACTGTTTTCTTACATCAACAGAACAAGTCATTCTATACATGTAACAGGAGACGCTACAAGAACATGCTTTGTGTTCGTGTGTGTATGTTTTGCTATCTTTGTGTGGACATTTTTGTGACAATTGGAATGTCTTGTGAGGACATTTTGCCTGATCCACACATGGGGCAACCACATTTGTAGGTCAGATGTTAGATTTAGGGGTCAAGGTTGGGCTGTAGGAATTAATGGAAGACAATGCATTTCTCACAAAGATAGTGAAACACGTGTGTTTGTGTGTGTTTTTGTGTACAAGTTTTTGCCACCTGGTGGAGATGATTTATAACCGTTTTCCTGGTGCACACAACCTGGTGAGAACCCACTGTTCCTAATGGGGACAAAAGCCCGGTACCTTTTGGGGGGAATACTGTTGATGGGTCAGGGGTTCAATATAGGATATAGGACTAAGATATGAATTAAGTTTAGGTTCCATTTAGGGTAAGGGCTCAGGGTTGGGCTATAGAAGTTACTGGAAAATGAATAAAAGTCAATGCGAAGTCTCCATGAGGATAGAAGAACAAACGCGTGTGTGTTGTGTGTGGTTAGAGGTGACTATAGTGTTACTTTCCTGAACATTGTTTGGTAATAACAGGGTAAATGACATGAATTCCTCAAGCAGAGGATCTATTATCCAGCTTTAAGACTGATATTCAAGCAATTTGTCAACATCAAGTTTTTGCATTTAAACTATTTTTTTTAATCAGCCATGAACACATGTAGATCTCAGAATGCTTCATATTTTGTTACAGTTTGATTTTCTGCTTGGGGAAAACAAAAAAAAAACACAAATGACTGATGCAATAAACAACTTTAAATGACAACTTGAAAGACAGAAAAGAGGAAAATAAACAAATTCAACAGATGAAAGAAAAAAAGATAATCTCTTGAAAGAAAACTCCAAAGAAGAGACGATAAAATCGCACATCTACAAAACAAAATGGAATAATAAAACCCAAATGGGACCATCTCTGGAGATGACCTCCATAATGAACAAGAATCCAACATGCTGACTGCAGTGGATCACGGTCCATCTGCAAAACGGCCTCTAAAAGCAAACTCTGACCCACATTTGACAATACTGGTGGATACACAAAGATCTTCAAAAAGTTTAACTTTTAATGTTGAACTTGATATTCAAACATACACACCTCCCATTTAGACTTCTTTTTCAAACAGTTTCTAGACCCTACAATGTCTGACAAGCTCTATGTGGTCATTCTCATCTCAACCTGAAAGGAGCACAGCTTCATTAGACGTCAAGTGAAACATGAAAAAGACAGATTTTCACCCAGCTCTATACTCCTGATGATACCAATCTGAGGAAATCTTATGGCATGTGTAAGATTCATTCACAAAAAACCACCAACCTACAGGAGTCTGATGACCCGTTATAAAACAACTTCAGAAGTTTTCTGTTTATGCACCGACAGCTCAGAGGGAGACCTACTCCATCTCAGTCAGGTGGTCATAATGTTGTGGCTGATTGTGTATGTAAAAGAAACAAAAGCATTTTAGAATTTAGCCGGGACACAATTTTGCAGATACTTTTTTTTTCCTCACAGGCTAACTCTGCAGCTGCACAATCGTTTTTACCTGAATGAGCTTTTTTTATTTTCTGAAGCTGCTTATTAACCAGTCGTCGTTAAGGTCACAAGCTTTTTGTTGGAACAAGAAAGAGAAAAGCTTTTATAACTCTGAACCTTGGTCAGAAAGTGAAACTCGTCTTTGGCTCGAGTTGGTAACTATGGAGTCTGTGTGTGGTCACAGAGGGCATGCTGACCCTGCGAGCCAAGCCCCCCACTGAAGCGGAGTTCCTTGACAGTCTGCAGAAACTGAAGCTCTCCCTCAACCTCTTGGTGAGATATCGCAGCTCTTATCCTCTTGTTCTCCCTGCTCGTTCCTTAACTCTGTGTTTCTGTCACTCTGCCCCCTGCAGGCCAAACTCAAGAGACACTTGCAGAACCCCAGTGCCTCTGAGCTCGTTCATTTCCTTTTCAGCCCTCTGGAGCTGGTAAGAGCTGAAAATCAGGTTTTTAAGTGTGACCTGGTGTTTGTTTTAAATCCAAGTATCAATGAATGCATATTTTTGCTGAATTAGTTGTTTCTGTAAAATCAGTTTAATCAGATCTGAGGCTACAGATTAAATGAAACCCAGGAAAGCAAAAGACTCATTAAATTAAACACAGTGCATAACTCACATTTTTTTTCTCCAATCTAGTATTAGTCTTTTTATTTTTATTTTCTCTCACACCACACCCTACTGCTTTACCGTCGCACTCGCCCAACAGGAGCGACGTGGCTCGGGTGATGTTGGTTTCCCAGGCCACGCCTTCGATACTTCTGCACAGAAAAACCAGCTGCTGTCATGCATTACTTGCTTCATTTTTGCTTCATTTAACTAGCAAAAGACAGCGTTTTAGCTGTCGCTTCATCTGCATCTACTTTTTTAGAGGTTGCAATGAAATAAATAATAATGCAAATCAATGTTTTATTCTGCACGCTTCTGCATACGGATTAACAGTAAGATGAAGCGTTTTTTGCTTAGTTTCAGTTCCTGAGGCAAAACAACAAAACAAGGCAGGGTTTTTGACCTCGTCACGTTTGAGCGTTTTGTTTTTAGCATATTGCTACATTTAGCTTTAGGCTAGTGTTTTGTTACATTTAGTTAACATGTTCTGTTTTTTTTAAATTAGCATTCACTTTGTTTAGCTTTGCCAACTCAGTTTCAGTTTTTTCTGCAAAGTCATTCTACTTTTTTGAGAGAAATGCAGTTTATTTTGTTATCAGAATGTTGCATCAAGATGGCGTCATACTTTAACCTTTTCACTTCTGAATATCAATGTCAAACTTTATTTATAAAGCGCTTTAAAAACAGTCAATTGCTGCACCAAAGTGCTGCACAGCAATCCACAAACAACACAAAAAAATGCTAAAATACATAATAAATTACAACAAACAATATTAAGAACAGATAAAAATTACAATGCCAGTTGTATTAATTACCGCATTTATTCATGTATAATACGATCTTGAGTATAATACGATCATTTTTTGAGCTTAACAGCATTAAAAATCTAATAATTAGGGGTGCACCGATAGGAAAATTTCAGCCAATTTCGATATCCGATATAATTATTGCTGTTATGGCCGATAACCGATATTTACCAGTATTGTACAAACACACAAATTACATTATACATATACGCAAAAACACACTTGTCTTTTTTCGATACCGTAAATAAATGAYCAGACCTCTGACATGTTTCTCTACTTCAGTTATTCCTGGCGGCACAGCATCAGTATCACCATCATGATCAAACAGATACCGCTCGACCAAACATTTCACCTCCCAAAACAAAAACACAAACACAAAGCTAAAAAGTGGGAAATCGGTATCRGATGTTAATATCGGCCCAGTTTTACATATCGGGCCGCTATCAATGTTAATGCCGCTATATCGTGCATCCCTATTAATCATCAATAACCCATGTATACTACTACCCCTCCACTTTATGGATGATTTTTTGGATTAAATTTCTAGTAATATACATGAATAAATACAGTAAATGCCTTATAATAAAAGTGAGCCTTAAGAAGCACTTTGAAGTTTTCCAAACTATGTGCAGATCTAATGTGAATGGTCAAGTTGTTCCATAGATTGGGAGCAGATACAGCAAAAGCACGATCACTTCTGCTCCTAAGTTTGGATCTTGGAGCATGTCAGGCTCAGACTTCTTGATTATACCCATGTACAGCCCCGCCTCGGTCATCCGTAACTTAAAAACGTGAAAATGTGCTCTCAGGTGCTGCAGAGCTGTGGGAGTCCTGAACTGGCTCGTTCAGTCATCGCGCCTCACCTTTCTAAAGATGCTGTGGACTTCCTGCGGGGACACCTCACCCCCAAAGAGATGACCATCTTTGAGCTGCTCGGAGACGGGTGGACCAAACCCAGGTACATTTTAACGTGGCTTATTGCTGCTCTCCGGCTTCACTCATGTGCATATTGACCGGTCCTTCACTCCTCCTCCTCCTCTTCCTCCTGCAGAGCGGAGTGGCCCAGGGATCAATGCGCTCCTCCGTATTACCCCAGATTTCGGAACGGTTGGGAGCCACCGGCCGAGCTTTTCATGACGGCCCCGTGGGAAACTGAGGGACCATCTGTACCCCTCGGGTCCCCCACCAGCCCCGATTACAGGAAGCACTCTCATGAAGATGTAAAGCTTTCACTTGTTATCAGCGACACTTGAAACTCTGACTATCTTTACACAAATCTCTTTTGTTTTCTAGTATTACGAAAGTCCTCCTCCTCCTCCGCTGAATGGGTAAATATTAAAATCCTTCTCACACATTTCGGTGTCTTTACTCAAAGAATATTAAATTGTGATGCAATGTTTCTCGTCAGGTCGCCCAGCAGTCGCAAATATGCCAAAATTCGCTACCACTTTGTGGCGAGGAATGCCAACGAGCTGTCAGTGCTGCAGGATGAAGTTCTGGAGGTTGCAATACCAAAATTACCCTTCATACATAAATGGTTATATTTTTCATTGGGAGTTTGTGTCTCAGTCTTCAGTGCTGTGGAGTGAGGTGTGTTATTACTCTTGCAGGTGATAGAGGACGACAAACAGTGGTGGAAACTACGGAATCGCAGCGGGCAAACGGGCTACGTCCCAGTCAACATCCTGGATGTGTTGAGGTTAGAAGAGCCGGAAGCCCCCTACAGCCAGGTACATGACACACCCACTRGAATCTTCAAATTAGCAGAGCTGTCACAGCTGTAATTATTGCTTTGATTACTTTGATTGCAGGGTATCCAACTGCACGTCTGTATCATTATCTCAGATCTGCTCCAGGCTGCAGCATGTCATTTAATGAGAAGCGTGTAGCATAGTTAGCATGTTTGTTCAAAACATGTTTCCTTTACTGCAGCAATACTGATTTATCACATCAACACACATTCTGAAGTGAATTCGGACACCAAATATTTTTACAACAGTTCGTGAGTTAAAAATGGACGATAATTTTTCTCTCGTTTTGAGTTCTGGTTAACTGTTCATGCAGCATAGCCTAACATTTAAATAATATTCCATCCACTATAATATCTTCTTCTTTGATGACTTTCGAAATTTCCATTAGCGTTACATATTAAAACAATATAATAT
>NW_013952506.1:890340-903596 GCF_001266775.1 Austrofundulus limnaeus | reverse complement strand
GTGTGTGTGTGTGTGTGTGTGTGTGTGTGTGTGTGTAAGTTTAGGGTAATAATATATGAACAGTAAATGTTTGCTAAAATGAACTTGGTGATGGTTTAGTTGTGAACTCATTATCTCGTCAAATTTATATAGACAAAACAAAGCTATTAAAATGATAGTCTGATCATTTTTTAAGTAATATTTTGTCAAGTAGTTATTAATATATTTATATAGCACAAAAAGTAAGGATAATTGTGTTTGGTAGATTATGTCTTTGTTGTAACAATGTATCTTATAGCGGGCACCTGACTGGTAGCACCTGGTTGTACCAGAAGCTCAAAACAAATGCATGTTCCTTACAAACGGGGCACCATTTAAAATTAACAGGAAATTAACAGGCTTTTAACAGTATAAGATTTATTGCCAAGAAGCATCGTTACATCAAAGAAATAATCTGCCAAACACCAAGTTCCTTACCTTTGTGCTAAGTTTAGTTAATACCTTATCAGTCATGTTATCAGTCTTATAGCACGGAGAGAGGAGAAAATGACAGAACACTCCAGGCTAGGCTAACGGCTAGCCAAATCAAAGCCTGCATTTTTTTAGTTATAAAACTTTTTCTCAAAGAAACACACCCTTGTGACTGAATGCTTCATTAGCTAATAATGTCTTTTACACTTTTGCATGAAACCAAACATCTGTGTTAGTATGTAAATGTGTGCTGAGAATAGATGGACTGTTATAAGGTGATGGTGCTAAGAGGCTGCAAGTGAGTCAGATTAGTGCAACAATGGACATCTGCTTGTTTTAAACAGTAAAGATAAAACAGGTTCTGGATTGTAAGTTAGATGCATGTTTAGCAGTTTTTAGACAAGTGTTACTTGGAGGGTGAAGTCTTTGAAAGTCTATTATGGAAAAGCTTACTTCTGTTTGCCAAACTAATAACTTGAATTTAACCAGGCAAATTCCTCTGAGAGCACAGATCTCCTGAAGGTAGCATAAACATGCATGTTCTTGGACTGTGAAAGAAAACCGGAGTACTCAAAGAAAATCCATGCACACAGGGAGAACTTGTAAACCCCACACAGAAAGACCCCCAGGTCCAACCTGGAGTTGAGCTCAGGACCTTCTTGCTGTTAGGCAACAGTGCTAACTACTAAGTTACACTGCAACTTACAGCAGTCGTTTGGTTCT
This sequence comes from Austrofundulus limnaeus, assembly GCF_001266775.1. Lineage (NCBI taxonomy): Eukaryota > Metazoa > Chordata > Actinopteri > Cyprinodontiformes > Rivulidae > Austrofundulus > Austrofundulus limnaeus. The sequence goes on along the minus strand of NW_013952506.1, from coordinate 902,423 downwards.
GTTATTATGGAACCATAAACTGGTTTAGTGCAGAGGATACTAGAAACAGAAGCTTTCTAGAAACAGTCATCAGCTAAGGTCAGTCGTTCTAGTAGGGTGGGTTGAATTTGAGCCTTGTATTTGGTGCAACAAATAAACGGAGTGACGTTCTTTTCACTGTTTTTTTTTTCTGCACAACCTGTATTATTTTGTCTAAATATGCTGCAACATATGTTGTAAAGGGAGGACACTTGTCAGAGATGTCTTAAGTTGAGCACAAATTGTCATGTTGTGGAAAAAACTGGCCACCTATCAGGACTTTACTAGTTTCTTGCAGCCTTTGGCCAATATTAATTGAAGAATATTATTTTTGAATTGATGTGTTTGAAGGATGGGTTTTAATGGGTGATTAGTGACAAAGTTTTACTTGAAGTCATAGATTTGTTCGAGTCACCTCCTAAGTGGAATCCAGTTTTTATCAGCCCTCCTCCTGCCATCACAGTGACTTCAGAAGTGTGCATCTGGGTTTTCACTGCTTCGTTCGCTGCTCTGAGAAATAAAACGTTTGTGTTTCTGTATGTGAATAAACCATGAAACTGTATTTATTTCGTGCAGGACTGTTGAGTGTTTGGGAATCCTGACGGGAGCGCAGCTGTTTTCCCTGAATAAAGAAGAGCTGAAGGCAGTGTGTGGAGAAGAGGGCGGTCGTGTCTACAGCCTGGTGTCTGTGCAGAAAGCACAGCTAGAGGTCGGTCACACTCATCTGTCTGCTACTGTGTATGCACACTCTGCTTACAGTGAGCCTGTTTTTTTTTTTTTTTGGATGCCATGGGAAAAGTAAATCTCAATTTTCAAAATTTATGTGAACAAGTTAAAACAAGTTGTAAACTTTGAGAAATCCGCTGTCAGCTGTCAAATTATAAGAGTTGCAGTGTAATGAATGCAAGTTTAGGATGGAAAAACTGGTTGAGTTCCCCATAAAAAGATGCACCTGACAGGACTTGTTCATGTCACAGTTACAACCCCAATACCAATGAAGATGGGACGTTGTGTAAAACGTTAATAAAAACTGAATACAAGATATTTAATGTTCGAACAGATAAACTTTTTTTTTCAAATATTCACTTATTTTGAATTTGATGACTGCAGCATGTTACAAAACAGCTGTTTACCACAGTGTTACATCACCTTTTCCCTTTAACAACACTCAATAAGTGTTTGGGAACCAAGAACACTAATTGTTGAAGGTTGAAGGTGAAATTATTCCCCATTCTTGCTTGATGAACAACTTCAGTTGCTCAACAGTCTGGGGTCTCCATTGTGATATTTTGTTCTTCATAATGCACCACATGTTTTCAATGGGAGACAGGTCTGGACTGCAGGCAGGCCAGTCCAGTACCTGCACGTGCAGAATGTGGCTTGGCATTGTCTTGCTGAAATAAGCAGGACGTCCCTGGAAAAGACGTGGCTCTGATGGCAGAACATTTTGCTCCAAAACCTGTATTAGCTTTTTAGCATTAATGTGCTTTCACAGATGTGCAAGTTACCCTTTCCATGGACACCAATACACCCCCATACCATCAGAGAGGCTGGCTTTTGAACTTTGCACTGATAACAATCTGGACAGTTTTCCTCTTTGGTCAGAGTACACATTGTCTATGAGTTCCAAAAACATTTTGAAATGTGGACTTATCAGACCACAGGCCACTTTCCACTTTTGCTAAAAAGCAGTAATATGACAACAATTTTTACAATAATTAGACTTTTTAGGCTGAACTTTTGCATTTGGTTTAGATGACCTCAGTTCATTCAGGTCAAATGGCATCAAATATTTCTCCTCTGCCTCCCCCTGCTGGACAAATACTGCAACAGCACGTTAGCAAACATGAATGAACTGCTGCTAAAACGTTACAGATCTTATACGGTTTACTGATAATTATTATTTATATGTAGCATAAAATAAAAAGGACATGTATGAGGACGGGACAGTGGTGAGGTGAGCTGTAGAAGTGTCCGATAGCTTCACAGTGGAGGTGGAACTGCATCAAGGATTGGACAACGTTTGCAGATGACAATGGGCCTCATGCAAGAACCGTTCGTACGCACAGATTTGTTCTTAAGTTGTGCGTACGAGTGATTTAGGAGAATTTGTGGCATTCACCAATGTTTTCGTATTCTAAGATTTTTTTCAGATACGAACAAAATTCACGAGTGGTCCAGACCTGTCGTATATTTTACGAGCAGTCAACTGTCTGCTGTTATCCAGACTGATTTTCCTCCCTTATAACTTTATATTTCGTTAGTTTGAAGATATTTTGAGTTGAAAATAAATCACACTCCATAATTATGTTGACAATAGGCTATTCTGCTTGAATTAGAGTTATAATTTTAAATGAAATAATTTAGACTAACAATATAAATTGTCCGTTAGTCCATTTTCCGCCGCTTAACCGGGATCGGGTGCGGGGCCAGCAGCAGAGAGACCCACTTCTCTCTCGCAACGGTGTGTCTTCTGAATAAATGAAAATGATTTAACACAGTTGTTTATACTTTTAGCAGCTCTTTTTATCCCACAGCTGACCTGCTAAAAATGACAGATTTTCTTTTCTGGATCTCTGACAGACGGACTTTAATCTCTGAACTCGTAAAGTTTTTATTTTTAGTTTTCGCTGTCATTTTCATGAATGGACACTTCCTTGTATCTGAGGCAGGAAACATATCCTTATATGGTGTTTTTGGGGTGGTAATTATGCTAATCTCCTCTCGCGTGCATGAGCAGCTGGATACAAACAGGTGAAATTTACGCAGCTCATTTACACACTTTTCCTGAAGATAGAAGAGTTTGTTGAATCTGACRTGACATGTTCGTACGAACCCTTTGTACGAACAAAAGTAAGAGAAATTTAGGATAAGAATAYGAACATGTTCTTGCATGAGGCCCAATGTGAGGAGAACAGGGAACAGGTGGAAGAGAACTTGGAGAGGTGGAGGTATGCACTTGAAAGAAGACTGAAATAGGGGTGCATCGATKGCAGTTTTCTGGCCGATCTCCTAACTTTGAAAAGTCTGACCTGCCGATTCAGATTTTGTCTGATACCAATTTTTTTAAACATTTTACACTGTCTGGTGTTCTGAGGTCACAATGAACCCTTGAAACAATACAAACTTGTTTTAACTGGACATTAGGTAGTGCTCACAGCAGAGTAAAAGAGGACAATGGCTGTTTTTCAGAACTTTGTGGGTGTAGATGAGAAGCCGATTTTCCACCAATCTTATCAGAGTATCGGCTGGTTTATCGGTGCACCGCTAGATTGAAAGTCAACCAAAGCAAGGCGAAGTATGTGTGAAAAGTTACAGGAGTGATTTGTAACAAAAAGCTGGAAGCAATGGTCAAAGGAAAGGTTTACAAGAGAGTCGTGAGACCATCTGTGTTTTATGGTTTGGAGACGAGAACACTGACAAACACAGACGAGGAAGTGTCAGAGCTGAAGAAGAGTTTSTCCTTGGGAGCGACGAGGATGAATAAGATTAGAGGTACAGCTCAGGTTGAAGGACTGGGAGAWAAAGTTCGACTGAGATGATTTGGACATGTCCAGAGGAGGGACAGTGGGTTGACTATTGGTAGAAGAATATTAGAGATGCAGCTGCTAGGACGAAGACCAAGAGGAGACATATGGATGCAATCAGAGAGGACATGGAGGTAGAAGAGAGGGTGAAAAAAAGAATAACAAAAAATATATCAGAACAATTAGTTGTTAAGAAGACAAACAAAACTATTAGTTATAAGAAGTGTGTTTTGAGAGACGTTTGATCAGAACATTTCTTTCCCTTCCAGAAATCTCGTGGGGATTCRGAGCTGCAAGAGATCATGAAGCGAAGGCAGGAGAGAATCGACTCTGGCTCCAAAGAGTGAACATGTTGAACAAGACAAACCCCTCCTCTTCCTCTTCCTCTTCCTCCGCCAGATGTTTCCTCTCCCCCAGCTTTCACAGTGATGCAGCTTACTAAATTAATCTACTGTTTAATTGTGATCAACAGTAGAAAAATCAAAWATATTCCTTCTTAATTGTATATTTATTTTGTACAATGTTGTTTATTCAAGTGTCTTTTTTCTCTCTTCTTTTTCAAATTACGCTGCATTCTTCTTAATTTCTGAAATGGTTGGAGGGATCGCCTGCTGAGAGGAGCAACTTAAAAAATGTGCAGTTGGGTGTTTGTTTCGTGCAAATATCTGTGCATGACATGCATGTGACGTCCACGTATACGAACGGCGTGGGGGTCGGCGCTTACGTTCATTCCTACTATCGCAGCTGTTTCCATAATTTCACTGTAGAAGTAAATCCTTGTTGTCTTTTTAATCAGTGCCAGAATGTTAGACTTTTTTCTGTTTATATAGCCAATTATTTTTCATATTAACATTCACAAAAATAAACATGTCACTAATAGCAAAAAATAATAACAATAATAACAAAATAAATCAGCACCAATGTATTCAATGGTGTTGACTGATAAAATAAATGTTCTTGCTGTTTAGTTTTCTTTTCCCCCWATTTTCATATACTTTGGACAAAGTATCAAGCAATAATTCTGCCTGCATGAAGTTATCTGTAACAGTGAGATGATGTCATTAATGTTTTGTGAACAGGWGGTTTTATTGTGTAAACTGCACAACAAAAAGCTAAATTCAGCAGTGTAACGTCTACACGAGCTGTTCTGGTTTAAATAATGAAATGAAGACATTCTTTGTGTTGTAAATATTTTTGGAATGTGATGTTTGAGATGACCATAATTCAATAAATCGACTTTGTAAATATTTTACAAGAGCTTTTCAGTTCACAGTTCATTTTGTCACCAGCTTATTAGATAGATCAGATCTTTTAAAGTGGRGGGTTGAGGGTAAAAGGGAGAGTCTGGTGATTTTTGAAGTAATGTTCTGTCAAAAACTATTAATAGAATGTGTAATAAGAATAATATTAATGAAGAAAAAGGCAGAAGTCTAGACTAATGGCTAACTAAACTGAGGCGCTGGGAGTTTAGCTGACGTTTGGACTGACCAGATGTGCTGATCAGGTGGACATTCATGTAATAAACATGGATGTTTTGGGGACTACTTTTAGAGAAAACATCACTTCAAAAATCACCAGACTATCCCTTTAAGAACAAACAGCCTATTACCTGTTCTAGACTACTCTTTGGACATTTAAAATGGACTGTAGTTGGATAAAAACAAACCTTTTTAAGATTTTTGATAGAAATTAAGTTTTAAAATGGGTCTAAAACTTGAATATTATGTGMCCAATCACATCAAACTGGAGAATAAGTCAAATTGACSTAAGCACATTTTCAGATTCCTGCTCTTTAAGCTACATTTTGATCCCTGGATCATCCTGAWATCATGAGCAGTTCCAGAGATATGGTTTGATTTGAGTTGGTAATCATGACAGTACATTGATATTAGCACTGAATCCTATTCTAATGAGGAATTTTTAATRTTTCCCAACTGGAAAAAAAGCTTTGCTAGCTAGCAGGGAAAATGACAAAATATTGTTTGTTGCTACTGCTCAAAAAAGGGCTTTAGAAATTCAATTATTCAAATTATTTGTAATATTCTTGATAGAAGCGCTCTAAATTGCCCCAAAAGTGCTGTGATTTGCTGCTGCTGGTATTTGTATCACAAATAATTATTGAATTCTGCATAAATAAACATGTAGTGAAAAACTCACAGCAAGTTTATAAAATAGTTTGCATGAAAGTCTGTAAACCAAGATTAGTTGTTTAAATTTACTTTGGTCTTGGCTGCACTCAGACTAGCCTTTAGCTCATCAGTTCAGTCAAAATTRAACTTTTTCCATTTCAAGATCTTTCAGAGAACTATCTACAACAGGTAAGATATTTTTGTTTCACTAGTGCCCCCCTCCATAAAATATGAACTATATTACCTTGCAATATTTTTGCATTATAGAAAGCAGTTTTAAATGCAACAATATTTTATATTCTTCCTGACAGAAGCTGATGCTTATTGAGCTTTTAAACAACAAATTCTTTGAAAATAACTGTTGAATTGACAGCAATATAAATCTTTAATTGTGCAAAAAAAGAACAAGTGAGCTGCAAACAGAAGAAACGTCACATTTTTAGTTCAGGTTTCAGAAAGGTTTATTTTTTTTCTTTACATCTCTTCTGATGGTTCTTACTGCCCAAGCTGTGCTACAAGGCAGGATGGGATTAAACATTTTGAATTATTCACAGTTTTTTTTATCACTTAAAACATCACTACACTATAGTTGACAATCAAAAATGCTTTGCACCCTAAAGATTAAGGCCATTTTTGTAACTTTTACAATGACAAAAGGTAAAAATTAGTCTATTATTTWTCATCAGCTTGGTTTTTCTTTAGTTTTGATGAGGACGGAGAAAAAAAAACAATCACTTTGTCTGCGTACAGTTTATTTATGGAGATACGCATCGAGCCAAAGATCCCCTGAAGTTTTTAGTGACCTGAGAAGTGAGAAAAGAAGAGGAAAAAGCAGGTGAAYAACAGACTCAAAATATAGAAAACAAATTTGCAGTCAGGGTCAACAGTTGTACCAATCAAYTAATACGTTTATTAATTAGTTTTTTACCTCACAACATCAACCATTCCTCGCCACAGAGTTTTCATCTGGTAAGGGATCTTGTGTTTCTCACACAGTTCTTGGACCCGCTGCGCCACCAGGTGGTAGTTGTGCCGTGGCATCCTAGGAAACAAACTGAAGAAAAAGAAACGAGATGACATGAGATATACAGATCAGACCTAAATGTCTACCAAGTTTCATTCACTCTCCTGTTTTATTTTATTTTATTTTTTGCTGATAAAATGAGGAGCGAATCAGGATCAGGTAAAACTGGGTCTGGTATGTTTTTGTTAGTAGACCCCCCTGAGATCTGATGGGACCCCCTTCAGATAGACAGGAGTCCATTTAACCTCACCTTTCTCTTGTTGTTTTGGACATTATATATTTAAATACTATATAAGATGTTATTTTGAAGCTGTTTTCCATTTCACTACAGTTTTGTTTGCATATCTATGCCGACATGTCATGCTTATCCYCTTAGAGAAAAGCCAAGTATTTTTCTTTTATTCTGATTGTTTCAGTGGCAAATCGCTGACACTGCTCTGCTTCAGCTGTGAGTTCACATCTTAGACTGAAWCTTCAGACTTACTGATGCTCGATTTGAAAGTTGAGGTGTCCGCTGAACCAGTCGTTGAAAAAGGATTGCTCAATGTTACATGTAGACATCAGCTAAAACAGAAAACATAAACAAGGCCACATTAGCACACAATCGTGTTATCATTCTCAGGCGGCTGTGGCTGATTGGTTAGGGCAGTCATTCCTTTAATGCRAGAGTGTGTAGTATGATTCCCTGCTATTCTGAAGTGTCCCTGGGCAAGACACTRAAAGCCTATTGCACTGATTAGTCTCTATAGATTGATTTGATTTACCTGTATCAGTTTTGTAGTGAGATTTAGTAGAGTGCTGAATACATGTGTGTGAATGTGTAAATGAGGACAGATTGTAGTGTAAAGYACTTTGAGTATCCTGCTTGGGTAGAAAGGTATTCATAGAATCTAATTATTGCAATTTTTCTACCACTGCACTACAGCTGCCTATTACCTCATTACACTACTTGCAACCTAATCCTCATTTAATGTGACGGGTCCCAAATGCTTGAAAACATTTCTTGATTGAAATAAGCCATCAGTGTCATTTAGAGGCATTTTCCTGTTGAAGCAGCAGCACATCAAGTCTCTATGACGTGACAATACTTTATGAWAAATCAGAAACCTGCATGGTCAGCCAGTCTTGGCGTCTCTCGTACTCGATCTCCATGGGCAGATGGTTCATCTGAGTCACCCACACAAACCAGTGACTCTCTAAAAACCTGTGGAGTGAACAACACTGAAGTGAGATGCACTTTATGAGGATTTAAACACTGAGAAATGAAAATAATCCTGGTAGTTATGGCTATTTTTGCAAGAATACAAAATTTACAAGATTGTACGATTACAGGAAAACACATTGACCGTTTGCTGTTTATCTTTAAGCATATTTACCTGACAAAAAACATGAGTCCCAATGAGCCCAACAAGCCATACAGTGGTATATAACAGTAGAAGTAGCGGAGGTAGTAAGTTGTGGCCCAAGCCAGATCCTTTCAAAGAAAARGGTCATTGTTTTGTYGTCAGGAAGAATTGTGACTCAAACGTCTCTTRAKTTGACTTAAAATGTACAATATTTACACTATTCTGTCATCAACCTTTAGAATGATCAGCGGCAYACAACACAAAGTCTTACCACCCAGTCACGACGGGTAATCATGGTCTTCATTATGTTAAAGTTGTAAAAAACAGGAATAAGAAGTGGTGGAGCAACTGAAACAGAAAGAAATCCAAATTAATGCAACATAGTTATTTGTATTAAAACTAATGACTTTAATGAGACATACTGAGATGGAAGTAGTGGTGTTGGTAATTGTAGGGCATGTATTTGATCTTTTTTACGCCGTACTGCAAAGGAAAAGAAGAAAGAAGCGAGAGTAATTAGGTTAGATGGCTTTTTAATGATTTAAAATAGAACACGTCCTGAATCTACTCGCCTCCACAGGCTGCGTGTTTCCAAGTACRAAGATGTCCAACATGTAGATATCCGGATCTTTCCGGAAGATGTTGGGTTTGGCGTGATGCTGGAAATGGCGATGGTTCCACCAGTTGGCTGAAGCTCCCTTTAAAAGAAAAAACAAAGTCTTTAACCATCAGTGTAACATTTACAAGACAGTATTGTTGAAACCAGAAAAGTTTACCTTCAAATGTCCAATGACAAACTTGTGCACCAGGTGATTCCACTTGGACTTCTTGAAGACAGAAAGGTGACCAAAGTCGTGCTGCAGCCACCCGGCCTGAGACTAGTGATGGACAGGATAGTTTATTTTATGGAGCGTGTGGTAACTGTTGATCAAACTATCAAAAGAAGAACTGTTTTGTCTTGTACTCTGCATCATGAACGTTTCAACTTCAGGTGTGACGCACGAGGCCGTCTCATTAGCCTAATCTATGAGAAACCTGCAGGCTGATGTTTGGAACTGAACAGGGGTTTACCAAATATGGCCTAGACTACAAGACATCTGCAGATGAATGAGAACTGAGACCTCGTGATAATGAGGAAGTTGAGGATAAATGCCTCTTTAGACAAATGATCGATGTTCATCTCTTTGCTTACGTGCATGTCTGTACTGTCTGTAAACTTTTGAACCCTTGCAAGTAAAAGAGCTGCTGTGTCTGTCGTTCTTCATATTTTGAGGTATCTTGGTAAATAATTAACACCTTATTCGTGTAAACACATAGTTTAAACCATTTTTTAATTGTTAAAACACTGAACTATGCAGGCAAGATTCTTTATTCCTAATTCTTTTTATTATCTAGTCAACTCACTATATTTTTCACTATATTTATTTTAAGCAAACTACCTTACAGGTAATGCAAAATGAAAAAAATAGAGAGATCATAGAGAAGGATCAGACTATAAGGATGGAAGTAGGATACAAGTTTCACTTCTTGTATTYGTCGTATCGATCACATATTTGCAAACAAATTGACAGGAAAGCTGCTAAAGCTAGCCTTTTCGGTTGTGGGTATAAAAACAGAAAAAGGATCTCATGTTTGTTTAAGAGCCACTTCAGAGGGACCAAAGAGCCGCGTGTTGCAGACCCCTGCTCTACGACAAAAAAAATATTCAACAATAATGCTCCAAGTACCTGAGAGGTTGCCAGCATCACCGCACACAGCAACGTCAGCATCCAGCTCGTCCCCCACTGAGAAACCATCCAATAGGCGAGGACCTCCAGCAGCAGGATGTGACCCAGATGGAGGCAGAAGAACAGAGGCTGAGCTCGGAAAAGACCCTCCTTCTCTGCTTGTTCTCGTAAGCGATCAAAATCCTCCTTGATTGTCGCCTGAGGGCAGAAAGAAAATAACACAAACATTCAAATCTAATGAACCATGCGCAGAACTGATGTGAAAAATCTTCAACACCTAAAAAACAAAACTGAGGTGAGATCATTCTTGACTGCTTCAGGAAGGCATTTTTTTTTAAACACTTACGTTCTTGCTTTGGTCCTGACTCGGCTCTGTCGCCGCCAGTTCCCCGAYCAGCAGCGGCTTCAGAAACTTTTGCACAAATTTCTCATCAGGATGAAAAGCAGTGAATGCCTCCTGGATTAAAAAGAGAGAGAGAGAGAAATAAACTAAATAGCAAAGAAATCCTTCATACAAGTAGATAATACAGTAAAAGTGAACTCTGAAGACATACAGCTTGTATAAAGCATATCTGCCAAAAATTAAACAAAACTTCACTGTTGAGTAAATTAAGAAGCTTTATTAAATCTTCATTTAGAGCTTTGATAAGCTTCCTTCCCAGGAGTTCATACTCAGGTCAGCACACATCATGTTGCATGTGGACAGCTGATGTTACTGTCTGTCCCACACCAGGCCAGATTGTAAGACTTCGCATGGCTTTAAAGAGGTCAGAGAAAACAATTGCAAAGGATGAAAACCAATAAAGACACAATAAAGTGTCTATAGATTTAGGCCCTGTTCACACTGAAAGTTATAATGCTGAATCCTGACTTTTTGTTCAGATCCAGTGTTTTATAGCATGACATGACCATTCAAACTCTATTCTCTTTAAACAAAACATCAATTATAGGTCCAATTTAATATCGTAGTGATATTTAAAAAATAATCAGATATAGATCACATGTAGGTAAAATAGATTTGAGCCAGCAGTCTGTAAGGCTGCATTAAGAAAACATGTAATTGTGATAATATTGATGGATACCCTGATCACTAAGTCGACTACAATCAATCTATATTTTTCTCATGCTTTTGTCTGTTTGTCATCACGATGCTCCATAACACCTCAACTTTCTTTAGCAAATTATGTATCTGATGCAACCATTTAGGGCAGCAAAGCTCCATTTGATGAGCTAACAGTATTATTTGCGTTCAGCTTGTGCCTGTGATGGTCTTGCAATCGTTTCTGATAGTTATTGTGCACATGGATATTTGTGATAAACTTTTGATTTTTTGTGCAGCCCTTTGGATTCCACAACATCCTATTCCTGACATTATTCTAAAGGTTAATTTTACTTAGAAATATCCAAAGTACACAGTGACAACTATATTTTATCTATATCATGATAAATTACAGTAGTTTTAAACAACCACAGGCAATACTGTCAATAAAAATGTTGCTAAAGTGCTTACAGTTGAACAGATAAGATATTTTTAGTCATAAAAAGAGGTTCATCGAAAATCTACTTATTTAGATTTCTATAACAGCATTTTTGTGTCAAATGTATGCTCCCATTGTCCAGAATGGAATTAGAAATTATTCTTAAAATAAAGTTTTGACTTGTTGGGTTGACATTCAGCTATATGTGCCACCATGGCAGGGAGTGGTGAGTTTATTAAAGGTCACTTACACGTAAAGGCACTGGTCAAAGGTCACAATGATACAATATCAGATGTCTATAAGTTTCTCAACAGGAAAAATGAGAAKGATGCAGATGTTCACGGCTGCATCGTTCATCTAAATCCTGCTCTTCAAATAACTTCTTTGCATGCGCAAATCTAAGTTTATTCTTCTCAACAAATGATGGTTAGTGACAATACGTTTACAAATATACAATCTGTTTACAGAAAATGACAATCCCAACTGTAAGTGAAGCCAGTTGTGTTAGCCAGTCAAATAACCCAACATGGATGGGGGGTGCTGGTAGTCTGGCAGTGAAGCTGAGCTCGTTTAGTTTTCACTTTCATTTTCTACTTCCCTTTCAATATGTACTGGGTGCACTCTAACATTGTTTGTTAATTTATTATTATTATTATTGTTGTTGTTGTTGTTGTTGTTGTTGTTGTTGTTGTTGTTGTTGTTGTTGAGGAGAGTGGTGGGCAGTAGGTGTTGTGTCAAAAAAATAACCCTAACCTAACACTGCAAAAATTGTCCATCTAACCAAGTTTTAAAACCTTATATCAGCCAAAAAGTCTTTTTGATCTTGTTTTGAGA
>NW_013952506.1:875866-888644 GCF_001266775.1 Austrofundulus limnaeus | reverse complement strand
CACACACACACACACACACACACACACACACACACAGCAGGTATCCTCAGCAGAAGTATTAACAGTATTTACCGTAGCATCCTCTCCTCCATAGTGGCTGATGACTCTGACCCCCCCTGGGTGCCTCTTGGCCCACTGAGTGATGTTGTAAACCTTCCTGTTGATGACCAGCCACTGGTCGCTCTTTGTGTTGTGCTTCTGGACCTCCTCCCAGGTGTAAACACCTGCAGCCTTCCCGCTGGCCGGATCCCCCTGCTCGGTCTGCTGGCCTCCACCTCCCATCCTGCCTGGGTCCACCTGCAGCTAAAAGGACCGGTCTGACCCTAAAACCCCAAACCTGGAGGTAAAAACAGAAGGGAAGGAAGTGGGGGGGCTCATACTGTCGGTGGACTATTTGAGGAAATAGAAACGTAACTTCCTTGTTCTTCTCATATTACAGCAACTATCTTTAATATCAAACAATAAGCTACTAGCTTGTTTAGCTAACAAATAATTTACACTTACAGCATCCGGGGTCTTCACCACTCTCTCCTCAGACTTTCGTCACAGACCGGACCGGTTCCCCTCGGCTCCGGATCCTAACAGTTCCTTTTTATAAAAAAAAAAAAAAAAGGGAAGCAGGGCTGTCATAAAAGCCGACCACTTCTTCTCTGTCCTCCCTGATAGGCCGTCCTCGTTCAGCCTCCTCCCTCCCTGCACATGAACTTCGGGCAGATCTTTCGAGGGTTTCTGACCAATCAGAGACCAGCAGCTGGGGGGGGGGGGGGGGGGCAAGATGCTGCAGTTTATCTGAACATACCCGTCTGAATTCAAACGGGAAGCAGCTCGATTAGAGCCCGCCTACAGTGAAAGGCTGCTGGGTTCAGAGAGAATTAAAGGGGGCATTAATGGAACAAAAGGTTACTGTAGTTCAGCTGCCTCTGACACACTTTATTCTGTTTTACAGACATTATTTAAACCAGGGCCTGCTGCTGGACTGGGGTACTGTCATGGGACAGCTCAGTTCCCAAAGTGTCCCAATATATACCTAAGAGGTTCCCCAATAAGTACCCAGTAAATACTTGTGATTACCCTATTAGTACTTTATCTTCTTAAAAATACCATGTAAGTGATCTTTGTATGTACTCTGCAATTACCATCACATACAGCTACACTGTAAATATCCTGTAATTATCTTGTAAATACCTTGTAAGTACTCTGTATGTACCTCATTAAGTACATGTATGTTTTCCACAAGTACCATATAATTACATGTAAATACCCTATAAGTATCCTTAATGCACATATCTGTAATTACCTTGTATATATGTTATACCAAGCATTCTGTATGTATTTGAATATCCTGCATGTAAGTGCTTTATAAGAATACTGCCTGTATCCCTAAGTACCCTTTAATTGCCCTGTATTTGACCTTGCATGTAGCCTTCTATGTATAAATAAGTATAAACACGCTTGTGAACATCCTGTAATTGTCTTTCATGTACTCCCATAAGTACCTGTAATTATCCCATTTGTAAGTAACCCTGTGATTTGCCTGAAAGTCTTAACCTACATAAAAATGCAGAATAAATATTTGACTTTTAGTTTATTTTCTCCCATCTGGAGGGGTTAATTTCTTACACATTATGTGCAGAATGTTTCTGAGCGGACCAGGAATCCTATTTAGTTGAGGCTTTTTTGCATGCAAGTGTCTCCTTTCCTCTTTAATCTTGTTTTTGCAACTTGTTAGAGTCCAGCTGTGCGGTCTTCTTCATATCTCTTTTTGGACTTTTTTTTTAGACACTTGGAGTCAATCATGTGTTAGTTTGCTAACAGGTTGAACACTTTGTCAATATGCATATCTAAAAAAAGATATTTGCTGGAAAAAAATGATATTTAATTGTTCATTTTGTGTCGGTCAACCCCACTAATCTGAACCACAATCAGTGGTTGCAGGTTTTGGTGTTTATTTAATTGACATGCAGGTCAGTCAAATCATTACTTCTTTTACATAAAATTGGAGATTACACAGGAAAACAATGTTATTTTTCAAAATGTAATTAATCATTTAATTTTCAGAACAGAAAAGTATTTTTAACATATTCATGAGAAATAATAATTTAAAGCAAAATTAATGGAGTCCTTTTGTTCCTCTGTACCCAGCATTTGTCATTTTTGTGTTTAAAGTCTCATAGGTTGTTTTATTGCTGTTAAAATGAGATTAAAAAAAGGAAAATTCAACACTAAGGAGGAAAAACATATAAATGTGCATTTTATTTATTTATTTTTGTTCTCAGACGTGGTTATCTTAAGCAGTACAGACAATGTGATATTTCATGTCTAAAAAGGCTGCCATAACTCCAGCTGCTTTGCAAGGTTTTTCATCAAATACCAAGTTCATTTAATTTATGTAGATTTATATATATGAATGAACAGGCAGAGTAGTTTGATGGAATATTGAAAGAACGATATATTTTACTTACAGTTATTGTACTTCACTTAAAAAAAGCTTTCAAATTTAAAGAGAAAAAGCTTTTGAGTTGCATGGACTTTTAGACTGTTTGCAACTGGTTTCTTCCCTTGAATCACAATTTAAATGAAGGTCAGCACTCTGATTTGATTTGACTATTCAAATATTGTTTCTCTACCTAACAAGTATTTTGGGACAGTATCTCTACTTTCATTTTAGATTCACTTCAAACACACTTGGTGCAGTTTTGAATAGTTTAAACAGACATGTTGAGAAGCATAATTCCATAACAGTGTGAGTATCATCAGGTGAAACAGCTGTCAGAGGACGAGCATCAGGTTGAACATTTTGCTTTTCTACATGTTAAATCCCACTGAGCCGTCAGTGTTGTGAGGACTTGTGATGTGTTGATAAAAAAGCGCTGATTTGGTAAGAGGAGACGTTTACAGTCAGCAGGACATTTGGAGTCCGCTGCAGCCTGACCCACATTCCTGCAGCCACCTTTCAGCTCAGTCTTTGTTCATTTAACTAAAGCACCGAAAAGAAAAGACTCAGGTTCAGTTCAGTTCTCTGCTCTGCTCTTTGCTGAGTTGCTCATTAACTTTAAGCAATGAAGGCAAAACACAAAAAAAAATCACTGATATTATCAATAAAGTGAATTTTCCTCTAAAGTAAATGCTCGTTTCACAGTTTCTAGGAAATTAAACATGTTCGAATGTAAAAATGTTATTTTTCAAGTTTCATACGGATGATTTGTGTAAAGAAAAACGCTGGCAGAATTAAAGGAGTATTGCACCTTTCATGTCAGAGTAAGATCGTCTTATTTAGAGAGAAAAASGTTTTGACCAAACTTTGAAAATGACAAGAATCTCACACCACCAGATTTTACAACAGTTTCTGTAGAAATGACWGAATTATAGCCATGTTTGTGTTTAAATTAAGTCAAACTGGGTTAGCCAAAGKTTAACCAGTTGTAGAGATAAAACCAATCATTATTTCCTGAAAATGTCATTAAAATCTGTTCAGTGGCTCATGGGAAATTTTGCTAAGACAGATATGACTCCAAGTAGTTCATAGCAAAAGCTTAGATAGTGATCTTGTGCAATGAATTAGGCCTCAAAATATGTGTTGAGAAAAAGTTTTAGCTACTTTAACAGCAAAGTTTAGGTCTTTATCTGTAAAATTAACAGAATTATAGCCACTTAAGGTCAGTCAGCTGTGGCTGTGAAGTTTTGTTAAAATTTGTCCAGTGACTTATGAGATATTGTACTAACAGACAAATAACACATAAAACATCGTCACCCTCCATCGAAAGAGGCAGAAAGTTTCAGTCTGAAACAGATGTTGTTTATTTTAATTTGTGTGCAGCATATTTAGTCCAGATTTATAATCTGTATAATATTCATAAAGCAGAGAAAGACTGAAACATTTGAATTTATTAAAAAAACAGAGGCAGAGCACCTCAGTCAGTCTGCTGCTGTTTAAGTGAGTCTCTCGAGGTTTTTACAACAAGGAAAATGTCACAGTTTTATTTCTTGAAAATTCTTTCATGTTTCGCAAACACATTTACACAAGCAAGATTTTTTTTATTTGCCAAATCCCCCACAAAGTTAGAATAATCCCTTAAGACCAGCTGGAAACACACAAACTAACTTAGGAAATATTTTAAAACTCATTGTTTCTGGTTTCAGTTAAAAAAATTCCTCTTTTTACAGAAAAATCAAACATTTAAAATGTATTCATACATACATAAGTTTCAGGAGAAAATACTGCATCGTTACTGAAAGTTTATCAAGAACTGACAATTTGTAATGAATGAAACTGTTGTTAAATGATGAATTACATAAAAYACCAGATTTGTGTTGATCAGGATACTGTAAAATTCACTAAGATTAACCAATTGGTTACCTTCAGCTTCTTAAAAGTAAAACATTCCAACATTTTCAGCTGAATTTAATAATTTAACACTTTTGAAGTAAAACATCCTTCAAACATCTCATCATTTATGAAGATAAGCATCGAGCCAGAGATCCCCCGAGGTTTTTAATGATCTGAAAAGACAAAAAGTGGACAACGTGTTAGTTTTTATCAGCCAGTTTATGCCACATTTTCTGACCTTGTTTTATTGTAAAATTGAAATGAGTATTCTCTTTCTTCTTTCACAGCTTGGTCTGACAGGAAAGTGTGAGTTCAGGTTCCGCTGCATCATGTTCAGAAGCTTACCTGACAACGTCAGCCATGCCTCGCCACAAAGTTTTCACCTGATAAGGAATCCCATGTTTCTCACACAGAGCGCGAACCTGCGGAGCCACCAGGTGGTAGTTGTGTCGCGGCATCCTCGGAAACAAACTAAAGACAGAAAAAAAAAAGAGAAAATCAAATTTTCCCCCTTAGAAAAGAAAGAATTATTTGAGTCAAGCTAGTCCTTTAGATTTGTCAGGCTCCTCACTGCTTCTGTAACTCGTGGAGGATCCAGGGAAAAATTTAATTCTTTACTCAAAACATCTCAGCTATCTCATGTTTTTCTGCACAAGGGTTTGATGTTTGGCATTTCACACCAGCAGATTTGTCAGTTTTTTTGTGTTTTGGTTACTTTTCAGTAGTTTTTGTGCTAATTGTTAGGTTTGTTCCCTTTTGGTTAAAATGTTTTGGGGATTCTTGTGTTTTGTGTTTTTTATTCTGCTGTGCTAAGCTTGCTTATATTTGGAACCAAACTGTGACACAACTGTACTGTGAAGAGTGTTATTATGTAAATGATCAAATATGAATAAAGAAATTTGCAGCGTTTGCATTGATTCTGTTTGTTTAGTTTGCCTGCATTACTACCAATCGTGGCTTTAATATTCAAGCATTTTAAAAACAAGAAAGTCCATAAATGTGTGTGTTTAATCACTTTCTGCTTGGCCTTCAGAGGAGCAGGACGTGCTTTTCGTTCTCGCTGCCAGCCCCCCCCCCGCCCGCTTCGCTGCTTTTGCTTTTTCGAGCTCTTTTTCACCTTCCATCCGAAACTAAAGGAATTATGGATTTGGTCAACTGGACTCTGAATGAAATTGACACTATTTTTTTCCACATTTAGAATGAGGGGAACGTTGCTGTCTGGGTGGAATGGTTGCTGCTGGATTTGTCTGATTMCTGGGGCTGGAATCTGATATGTCACCACCACTTTTCATCGAAGACATGGAAGATCTTTATTTAATTGGACTATGATAACTGGATTCCTGCTGATCGGCGGAGGAGGGTTCCAGAATTATCGAAAAGTGAAAGTGACCCCGACAGTGGATGGGGCCTTTTAAAGAGCTGTTTGGGCGCACTTGAAGGATTCTGCCGGTTTGGAAGAACACAGACTCTCAGCTGGGGGAAAAAAATTCGCAAACTGGATGTGATTATGAGGATCATAACTCAGGAGCGACCCTTCGGCATGTATGGACTACATTCTGGGTGCGCTTCAATCGGTGTGAGGCGAGGAAGACCCCAAACTCGGCTGATTGGCTTTTTTCGCCACCTCAGAGTTTGCAGTAAAGACATTTCAAAAGCAACACTAAAGAARTTATGAGCAAAAAATAGAAAACAGCAAGGTGAAATGGTCACAAAGGCCCCAWTGGTTCTGCTGTGAACTGCAGCAAGAAAACATGAGCTGATTTCACCTACACAAACATCAATAACTTCACTCATATAATCACATGAATTTGATGTTATTTTGTGTGATTTGAAATGTTCTTTTGGAATCCGCTGTCAGATTTAATATTGGTGTAGGATTAAAAATGTATCTACATCCCTACTCCCTTTATGTTTTTAATGAAGATGCGGATGAATGAGTTTTATTAGTTATAGCTATTAGACTTACTGGTGTTCAATTTGAAAGTTGAGATGTCCACTGAACCAGTCATTGAAGAAGGACTGCTCGATATTGCATGTTGCTTGTAGCTAAAACAGAAGATGAGACAGGAGAACACGTTGGTAAATCTGCTGAGTTTTCACTGGATTAAAGTGGCTGCAGACTGAAAGCAGAGGAAACTCATAAATCAGAACTCTTGCTCATCAGATTTGCAAATAAAAATCAATGTCGTGGCAGTAATAGTGCCATTATAAACCACATGCCTGCATGGTCAGCCAGTCCTGGCGCTGCTCATAATCAATATTCATTGGAAGATGGTTCATCTGAGTCACCCACACAAACCAGTGGCTCTCCAAGAACCTACCAAGTAAACAAACAATTCATCTCACCGTAACGTGCAGAAGAGCTGATCTCCATTAGTTTTCTTTAATGATAAAACACTGTTTAAAACAGAGGCTTGTCTAGATTTGCTGTTGAAATTCTTACCTGACAAAGAGGATGAGCGCCAGCGAGCCCAGCAGGCCGTACAGCGGGACATAACAGTAGAAGTAGCGGCAGTAAAAAGACAAATACCAAGCCAGGTCCTTTAAAAACAGCAAACTTCAGGTTTTAAAAAAAAAAACATATTTGTAAAGATTTATGATGCACTTATTTAACATTTGATGCAAAAGTTAGAACAATGCAGGAGATGTTAAAAAGTGTGATTAATACACTGATAGATTTTATTAGACTATAAAAAAAATCCAGTGTTTGAGTTTTGTTTTTATTTATTTAATTTCATTAAAAAATTGTACATAAAGTTCTACATTTCATATTTTAAATAATTATGGTTTAAAAGAAAATCTAAAGAAAAGTTGATTTATAAGGACGTGCATAAAGCTCAACAGATCTGTTTTGTTGGGTTTTAGTACATAGGCAAAGGGATTCAAATTTTTGGAGCCATTACTAATAGCTTTCTGACTTGTCTTTGTTTTAGACCATGTAGTATCCATTTGTTTTAAAAGAAAGATATAATACATCCATAATATATGTTTGCATCCAGAGTTGATGTAATTTCTGAATAAAGTTAACACTCAACTGCTTTTTTACACAGTAAATTAGATTAAACGTAAATTTATTGTGACATTGGGAAGATTCCTTCAGGGAAATTAAAAGGGATAAAGTCTATAGCGGTATTTATGAATCTGTATTTTGTGTCCCATTTGCCATCGGTGGTCCACAAATCCTTTTATGATCCTGACTGTTTTTATTGTTTGTTTTTTTAAGATACAACAGTCATCTGTTGACAGTCATGTTATTTGTAACGTGTTATTATTCTAACCTCATTAGTATTCTTTAATTACCCAGATTCTGACATTTTAAGCATTAAATGTGTAAAATAGGATTTGTTGTTTATTATTAACAAATTAAATAAAAATCGGTCATGAAACATCCCACTGTTTGCAATTAAATAAATGTAACTGTGTTTTTTTTCTATTCAGCATTTTTCAACTGCACTGTCCATAAGATCTGAAGCGTTTCTCATTTCTGATTGAACATAAATCAGTTTGTTACATATTCAAACAGACATTATTACAAACTGAATCATAGACACTTTCTTACCACCCAGTTGCGGCGAGAAATCATGACATGCAACACCTGAAGGTTGAAGACAATTGGAATGAGCAGCGGTGGTCCCACTAAAGCAGAAATAAAAAAATATATATTTAAAAACCCTCCACTGCTGCCAATGTGCTGCTCAGGATGGGAGACTGTGACAAAGTGCAGCTTCAACACAATCTGCTGGCTTCTTTAGATTTATTGATTATTTTTTGTGACTTAAATAAAATGWATCGAAATAAAAACTTTTCTTACGTTTTAAAGACTTTTAATGACTTTAAACATACCGAGAAAGAAGTACTGATGTTGGCGATTATAGGGCAARTGCTTGATCTTTTTAATGCCGTACTGTTAACAACAAGAGAACAGAATAATGTAAGTTAACAGGTTGTGTTTTTTTAAATGAATTTGGAAATAGTTTTTTTTAGCTTCTTGCCTCCACAGGTTGAACAGCTCCAAGAACAAAGATGCCCGACATGTTGACGTCCGGATCTTTACTCAGGATGTTTGGTTTGGCGTGATGATTGAAATGTAGATGATTCCACCAGCTGGCTGCGGCTCCCTGTTAAAACAGCTTTTTAATACCTTAAAAAACATTTGACCAAAAATTTAAAAGAAATCTCAAATAGTTACCTTCAAATGTCCAATGACAAACTTGTGCACCAGGTGATTCCACTTGGACTTCTTGAAGACAGAAAGGTGACCAAAGTCGTGCTGCAGCCAGCCGGCCTGAGACTAGTGATGGAAAGATTTAAAGAGATGCTTTTAGATTCTGCAGAGTTTGTGTCAAAGTTCTTCAAAAAACATTTAGATGAGTTATTATTTGTGTAAAGGCTCCTTTCTGTAGTTGCAGTTGTGTTGAAGTAACCTGTGAGGTTGCCAGCATCACCGCACACAGCAACGTCAGCATCCAGCTAGTCCCCCAGTGTGAAACCATCAACCAGGCGAGGGCCTCCAGCAGCAGGATGTGACCCAGGTGGAGGCAGAAGAACAGAGGCTGAGCTCGAAAAAGACCCGCCTTCTCCACCTGAACTCGTAAACTCTCAAAATCCTGTATGATTCTCGCCTGCAGAGAAGATGAAAGCTGATATTTTGTTACAGGAAAATGATATCGGATGATTCTGCTACCTGAGAATCTCATAAATCATTTGTAAAACAGACTGACTTGGACATGACATTTTAAAGACTCACACTTTTTTCCCTGTCCTGACTCGGTTCTGTTGCTGCCAACTCTCCAATCAGCAGCGGCTTCAGAAACTTTTGCGCAAAGTTTTGGTCAGGATGAAAAGCAGCGAACGCCTCCTGGAAAACAAACGAGGACATCAGGTGCATTAAGTAAATAAAAACACATAAAGAAAAGCTTTCAAAATTGAAAAGCATAAAATATTTTAAATACATCTTTAGCAAAATCTTTACTCATATAAGCATTAGTTCTTGATACATGTTTTTCTTGGTATATAGTTTTAAAAGCTTACAGTGACTAAACTAAGTATTTTTACAATTGCATTAAAACATAACTACGTTCATTTCTTCTTTCTTGAAATGTTTGTGGAAATCAACTAAAAAGAAGATGGTATAGTTTCAATATAAAACATTGAACTGTGTACAGTTCTTTTTGAAGATTTCTCCCTGTTAAAATCATTTTTGGGTTAATAACAGAAGTTTAGGTTAACACAATAATAATCAGAATGACATTTGGAGATATTTACTATAACAGCATGAGGTGATGTTTTTATTACAGGCCACATGAAAACACTGAAGAAAGGTCGCACACTTWCATGCATCAGATCAGGTACGTTTTTATAAGAGGGGCTCAGAGGAAGAGGAGGTAAGGATTAAAAACCAAACTTGTGATGTGCAACGAATGGTTAGTAAAAGGAACAAAGCAATTCCAATTAGTTTTATTAGTGTTTTACGTTGTGATAGCAAAATGTCCTCAGCATGCAACGCTGCTGTGTGTCTGAATGTCTGCAGAGTACAACTAAAACAAACATAGACATGAACGAAGTTTACATTAGACAAAATTAGACATGAATATAGCCAGACCGCAGTGCATCGCAAAAATATTGATACCAAGCTTTCATTAGCTGTATAAAGGTCAATTTATTTTTTACCTGGATTACTGAGACACATCAGGACATTTATTTAGTACTACTATTAGTACAGCCAATTATACATTTCCTCAAAATACTAAGATAATAAAATAAAGAAACCTCAAGTAGAATAAAGTCTCCTAAAGCAAAACAAAGCCAGATCATTACCTGAATGTTGAGCAAAAATAAAATGCAATCAAAGACATTTTTATAAAGATAAGAACAACCCGTCTGAATAAATAACAAATACCATAAAAGAAAGAGAGCATAGTTACCGTAGCATCCTCTCCTCCATAGTGGCCGATGACATGAGACCCCCCTGGGTGCCTCTTGGCCCACTGAGTGATGTTGTAAACCTTCCTGTTGATGACCAGCCACCGGTCGTTCCTGCTGCTGTGCTTCTGGACCTCCTCCCAGGTGTAAACACCTGCAGCCTTCCCGCTGCCCGGCTCGCCCTGCTGACCTCCACCTCCCATCCTGATGCTGGTCTCTGATCCTCCTGCACACTGAAGGACCACTCCGTCTCACCTAAATAATAAAGAAAACTGGCTGTAAGTCTGTAAACATCATGCATTTTGAGCCTTCTGGGGAGGATGTTGCCCTCTTTTGGTGAAATATATAGGAGTCATTTGTCCAGAAGCAACAAATGCAACTTAAATACAGAGCATAAGCTGCACCATTACACGTGAATGATAGTCTCGTGGATAGCCTATAAGTGGATTTCTGAGTAATTATGTACATTTTACAACAGTTATAGCACGAAATTAAGAAATTAAACTTACATAATCCGGATTTTTTGACTGCTCTCTGGGGGGCTTCAGTCACACTAACAGACAGKTCCGCAGTGTTTGCTCACCCATGTCAAGCAGAAAGGACCGTAAACCCATCCCGAGCCGGTCTGTTCTGATAGGACGGGTTCGACGGCTCGAACTTCGAGCAGATCTTTCGAGAGGTTCGGACCAATCGGCGCACAGCTGCGGAGTTTTCGGAGCGCTGCTCCCACGGCGATAGGCTGAGGAAGCTGCTCACCACAGTCCGAATGTTGAAAGAKAAATTAATTAGGCTGAAGGTCACAAACATCATCATGTTGATCCTTTTCTTTCAGCTCTGCTGGCTGGTYCCGACGCGCCTCAACACCCAGAATCACTCCGACATCATTTAAAACTATTTTATGAACACAAATTAAGCATTTGATGTTAAGACTTATTTGCGAAGCTGAGACCCTGTTTTATGAAGTAAATCGAAGAAGAAGAAAAAGCCGGAAGGAGCAGCAGCAGTAGAAAAAATAAGCACACGAAGAAGAAACAAAGAGGAAGATGCTTTTTTTTTTTTAGACCTTTACCGTTCAGCTTTTTTTTTTCGGTCAGGAACAGAAGTTTTTTTTTAGGGATATAACAACAATAAACAGGAGAAATAACATTTTCAAGACACAAGATAGAACAAAGCAAACAATAGAAATAAAAAAAGGAAAAAAATCCATACACATTCACACAGTTGTACAACTACAACCAGAAGTCTTCAAAAATTTTCAAATTTTCAAATCCATTCCATAGAGACTTTGCGTTCTTACGTTTCATTCGTTTTAAAGCAATTAAATAATTTTCAACAAGATGTTTTTTTTAAATACATTAAAGATAGGCTTTACCTTTTTCCATTTACAGCAATGAATGAAATATTTTGACATCAGTAGTAAATTGTTTAAAACATAGTCTGATTGTGCATCCTTCAAGTTCAATCCAAATATTATGTTGTCCAGAGTAAGTGTGTCCTGTAGCTGGATCTTTGTAGAAAGCCAGTCCAGAACATCCTCCCAGAAAGTTTTTGTGTAAATACATTGATAAAAAAGATGATCTGTTGTTTCGATGTTGGATTCACAAAAAATACARCTGTTATGGTCAATATTAAATCTCATTCTCAGCATTTCATTGGATGGATAAACTTCATTCAAGATCCTTTACCGTTCAGCTTCACTGTACACACTTCTGTATTTCAGACTGTTGTTTGTTCCTTTTCTARGTTGTGACAAAATATTCTGTTAAAAGCATGTTCTCAGCTCACTCGTGGTTTTTAAATTTCTTTGAAATTACACAAATAAGCAATATTTCCAGTTGCCAACTTATTTGTAGGCAGCAATAATAATAATTTATGTGTGTTCTGTACAGTGTTTAAAAGTCAAAAAACTYCACACAACTTTATTTGCTATTTCAGTTGACTGATTTTTTTATTATCTTTACAAGGACAATGCAAAGCTGGGATCAGAGAAGATCTGTGGGTTTTACTCTTTAGATCAGTGGTTCCCAAACTTTTCAGCTTTGGACCCACAAAATAACAGCAGCAGAGACCTGTGCCTCCATCTGTTTTTGGATGATAAACATTTGTATCAGGTCAACTAAACATGGGTAAAGTAACAATATTTTTTTACTACATTTATCCATTTTAAATACACTAACCTCACTCCTGTGTAACAACTAAGGCAAAAATGTAATTAATTCAGAAAATATTTTCAGGACCACCACCTTGATGTTTCGGGACCCCACTTTGGGTCCCGACCCCGACTTTGGGAAACATTTTTCTAGAAAACCAAATGTACCCAAATATCAAAAACTAGGAGTTGAGGTGATTTGAGCTGTTGGTGACAACAACCTGAGTAACATTGGGCCTCATGCAAGAACCGTTGGTACGCACAGATTTGTTCTTAAGTTGTGCGTACGAGTGATTTCGGAGAATTTGTGACATTCACCAATGTTTTCATATTCTAAGATTTTTTTCAGATACGAACAAAATTCAGGAGTGGTCCAGACC
>NW_013952506.1:874151-875261 GCF_001266775.1 Austrofundulus limnaeus | reverse complement strand
ACACACACACACACACACACACACACACACACACACACACATAAAACCACTGTGATATAAATCTTGAAAAATACTTTTTGTCTTGAGGTCCTGTCTATAATGTGCCAACTTTTGAAAATTTTGTCCTGCACTATAGATGCTGGAGAAGGAATAAAACAAACATAAAACAAACAAAGAAAGCCCACTAAAGCCTCTTTTGGACGTACAAATACTAACAATTAGATCAARTACATATGAGAAATTTTTAGATAATACCATTTTTATAAGTCATAGTGTGACAGGGCCTTTAGCAGTTCAGTAAATCTGGAAACAAAATCAGTTTAATATAAACAAAATAAAAGCATAGATGTAAAATCATCTTGTCAGATTTTCAAAGCTGCACAACAATGTAAAATTTTTTTAAAAATCACAGCTTTTATTATCAGCTCATCACAAATGCAGATATGCATCAAGCCAGAGTTTCCCCGATGTTTTCAATGAACTGAAAAAGACAAAGACAGTTGAAAAAAATGTAATTTTCTTATAAAATTGGGATAAAATGGAAGAGATCTTGAATTTGAATCTATGTTTATTATTGAAGCAGTTTAATCTTTTTACTACTTTGCTTCATCCTGTCAGCGACTTTACCTGACGACATCCGTTGTTCCTTGCCACAAAGTTTTCAGCTTGTACGGAATCCTGTGTTTTTCACACAGAGCACGAACCCGTGGGGCCACCAGGTGGTAGTTGTGCCGAGGCATCCTGGGAAATAAACTTAGGGAGGAGAAATTTAACATGGTTTGTATTATTATTCAGTTATTATTCAGTTTTCATTATGTCTAAGTACTTTTTAAATACAGTTTATTAAGTTTTTAAATTTGATTCTGCACTGAATGCTTGTTRTCTCTCTAGGGTTAATGTGTCAGTATAAAACAGAAGTTATGTCTTATGGTGCGTTCACACCGAACGCGATTTCAGCTTCAAAATCGCAGCCAACGCTGAAGTTTGAAGCTTGTGCACTTTGAGGTCAGACGCAGACAGCTGCGCTGCACGGCGACAGCCTCCCCGCCCCCCCTCCTCTGTGGGGCTGTTTAATGTCGGACGAGGAAGTGGCTTTGCTTTATTTACAGA
>NW_013952506.1:871417-873962 GCF_001266775.1 Austrofundulus limnaeus | reverse complement strand
CCTCCACCATAGACTTTGCATGTAAACCTGCTGCTCCTGACGCTGAAATCGCGTTTGGTGTGAACGCACCATTACAACACAGGGAAAGTTTCTGAAACTAAATCATTTGACTCACTGGTGTTCAATCTGAAAGTTGAGGTGTCCACAGAACCAGTCGTTGAAGAAGGACTGCTTAACATTACAGGTGGCTTTAAGCTGTGATAAAAAGAAAGAAATAACAAGACACATAAATAATTGATCAGTTTAACAACTCACAAGTTGAGCAGGTAGACCAAATGTCTTGTCTATGTATAGATTTTGAAGGTCATACAGCATCATATGTTATATGTGACTAATGACAGCTCTTTTAGGTTGTATTTAGAAGAATTTMTAAACTTTACAGATATATCCGCCAAGAAAAAGCTAGTTTTAACACCTTACTATGATGACTTTATGGAATTTTTATTTGTTTAAAGAATCATTTTAATTCCAGCAAGTGGTCACTATCAGAGCTGAGCATGTGTAAAAACACAAATGGTGGTAATGGCCATAATCAATAGTAGCTCAAACTGTATGGCAGACACCGAGCACAGAAAAATAGCAGAGGAAAAAAGAAGAATTGAATAAATGCTCAAAGGGCTTGCCCTACAGCTCCCCCAGCTGAACAATGCCCGACTTAAAGCTATGAAATTTGATGTTTTTATGATGGTACTGCTGCACCGTTACAATAAAGAAACTTAAAGGAGAATGAATCGTTCAAACCCGTTTACAGAACGTCTTTACATTAAAAACACCTGTTTATATTTACAACCACAAACTGTTTTTATCATGCCATCTTCTCTTGGCCTGATCTTGCCTTATCTTTCATGCTGTCATTTTATGGCTTCTCATCTGAAAAGTCTCCTCTGATTGGTCACCTTATTCAAGAAAAACAACTCYGCATTCTGATCTTGGCATGATGTGGGCACTTCTCATAAACAATACAAATGATTGCCGTATTTCAGGCAGGTTAAGAGTTTACGTGCACAAAATACTTTAGAGTATAACCGAAAAGTTATTTAGCAATAATGAAACCACAATATTGCTCATACAGTGTGTTGCAATGGCTGAGATAAGTCTGTTTTTTGGAAGTCAAAATTTAATTTTAATCCAGGTACCTGCATGGTCAACCAGTCCTGGTGCTTCTCGTACGCAATGTCCATCGGTAAATGATTGATCTGACTGATCCACACGAAACACTGACTGTCTAAAAACCTGTCAAATAAACAAAAACTTCACCAAGGGAAATTACAAAAGTTTATCTAATTAAAAAAGGGCCTTTCATATGTTATATGTTTATTTGTATGCACGTTTACCTGACAAAGTTCATGAGTGCCAACGAGCCAAGAAATCCATACAGGTATGCATAAAAGTAGAAGAAGCGAAGGTAGAAAGACAAGTACCAAACCAGATCCTTTGAAGAAAATGGTAAAATTAGTTCAAATGTGTTTTATTAAAAATAATAATTTATTCAACATATACACATTTCTAACTGATATCAAGCAGCAAACCCTCATGTAAAATTAACTTTTAATGAAACAGAAGCTGAAGTCTTACCACCCAATCACGATGGTAAATAATTGACTTCATAATCTGAAGCTGGAAGTAAACTGGCATGAGCATTGGTGGCATCACTGCAAACAAAATGTGAGTTAAATTCACCGTTTTCATATCACCATCTTAAATGAGTTGAGCCAAAYGTACTCAGAAAGAAGTACAGATGTTGGTGATTGCAGGGCAGGTAATTAATCTTTTTAACGCCGTACTGTAACAGAGACAAGCTCAGAGTTAGATTTAGACGCTGTAGTTGTTTATATGTGTTTCTTGGAGCTACTCGCCTCCACAGGCTGAGTGTTTCCGAGTACAAAGATGCCCAACATTTTAGTATCCGGATCTTTCTGGAAAATGTTGGGTTTGGCGTGATGCTGGAAATGGCGATGGTTCCACCAGTTKGCTGAAGCTCCCTTTAAAAGAAAAAAAAAGTCTTTAACCATCAGTGTAACATTTACAAGACCGTATTTTTGAAACCAGAACAATTTACTTTCAAGTGTCCCATAACAAACTTGTGCACCAGGTGATTCCACTTGGACTTCTTGAAGACAGAAAGGTGACCAAAGTCGTGCTGCAGCCACCCGGCCTGAGACTAGTGATGGACAGGATGAACGACTGAGATTTTCTTGACAATTTTCCAYGACAAAAACAATTCTGTTTGACAACGTTCAAAATACCTGAGCGACTGCCAGCATCACTGCACACAGCAACGTCAGCGTCCAGCTCGTCCCGCAGCGTGAAACCATCAGCCAGGCGAGGACCTCCAGCAGCAGGATGTGACCCASRTGGAGGCAGAAGAACAGAGGATCTGCTCGAAAAAGACCCTCCTTCTCCGCTTCTTCTCGAAAATGATCAAAGTCATGACTGATGCCTAGGAGCAGAAAATCACAACTGATGTCCTTAGATAGATAGATAGATAGATAGATAGATAGATAGATAGATAGATAGATAGATAGATAGATAGATAGATAGATAG
>NW_013952506.1:854275-871407 GCF_001266775.1 Austrofundulus limnaeus | reverse complement strand
TAGATAGATAGATAGATAGATAGATAGATAGATAGATAGATAGATAGATAGATAGATAGATAGATAGATAGATAGATAGATAGATAGATGTTCAAATTAATACACCAACCAAAGCTTGGTTTTCATGCAGTTAAATAAAAGATCTGCATCCATATTTCCAGCTGTTCCTGCAATAGTCCAGACTTCAAATTAACAATCCTTATTTCTATAAGTTCAATACAAGTCCTCACATTTTTCCCCATCCTGACTCAGTTCTGTTGGTGCCAACTTTCCAACCAGAAGAGGCTTCAGAAACTTTTGCACGGATTTCAGATCAGGATGAAAAGCAGCGAACGCCTCCTGTGAAAACAATGAAACCATATAAAGACTCAAACATACATAGACAGATATTTTTTCGCCTAATTTTCTTCAGAAATTAATTCAATTCAATTTACTTTTTTGTCTCTGTACTGAAAACAACACAAAATTAAACCAGCATCATAACATGAACTCTACGTTTTAATTATATGATGTGTATCACACGGTTCTTAAGTGTCATATACAGAGACATAATAAGACCTGAGCTTAACGAGACAGTCACTCCTCAGATAAACATGTGATGTRTCACACTTTATCAATAATCATACAACAGAACCAAGGCCAATGTGCAGAACCAGTGAGTCTGAGAATGTTCTCAATGCTGCTGAACAAGTTAAGACAGTAAGCATCAAATTTCACCTACACTCAGAGAAACAGTTTGTCGGATTTACTTAACCAAGTTTCCACTCAAATGAGTTGACTAAATGTAAATTCACATTCATATTTATTTTTAAACAAAATGTGAAAGTTGCTTTACATTCACACAGCTCAGTTGAGTAAATCCAACAATCTGTTTTTTAGTGTAATCTTCATCACCTCAGCTCAAACAAATACAGTTGAGTCTATATTTCCCTACATGTTAGATTTGAGGACAAAATGACTTTTCAAATGTGTTGGGTCATGCCTAACATTAGAAGATGTATATACATGATTATTTATTAAATGAAGACATAGTTACCATCGCATCCTCTCCTCCATATGGCTGATGACTCTGACCCCCCTGGGTGCCTCTTGGCCCACTGAGTGATGTTGTAAACCTTCCTGTTGATGCTGTGCTTCTGGACCTCCTCCCAGGTGTAAACACCTGCAGCCTTCCCGCTGCCCGGCTCGCCCTGCTCGGTCTGCTGACCTCCATCTCCCATCCTGCCTGGGTCTGACTGCATCAAACTAAAAGGACCAGCCTGTCCCTAAAACCCCAAACCTGGATGTGGAAAGTGGTCCTCTGATAGTCTGCACATGCAGAGGAAGCAAGAGTTAGAGATGCATCACACKGAAACACAAACTAATTGAAACAAACACAAGTACAAAACAGTAKTAATACATTAGACAAAGGCATGAGAGGCTAATCATTTTTGAGGTTTTGCTAAAGTAAACTAAGCTGAGCTGTTAACAAGATGATGAAAAAATATGAAAAGAAAACCAACAGAGTGCCACAGAAAAACTGGTCTTGTGAGAACACATTCAGTTCTAACAGCAGCAGCAGACGGCTGATGTTCAGTTATCAAATTACAATAGAAAAACTTAAAATATTTCAAACTTACAGACTCCAGAGGTTGACTTGGTAACTCTCTCAGTATCAATAACAGACTGGTATGTTTGGTGCTGTAGGTCACAGACTGATTTCAACTAAAAAAAAAATACATCCTAAAACTCATCCCTTGGCTGTCCTAAAGAAAATTAAACAGGAAAAGATTTGGGTGTTTCTGGCCAATCAGAGCAGAGCAGTCACATGCTGAACTGCTGGTTGTTGAGCAAAAGGTTTATTAATAATCTGCTCATCTAAATATTTCAGGGCCGTCTGAGCGACCAAGAAAACATTTCGCTGGAAGATGTAAGTTTCACCTCTGAACTGACTCTGATAGATGCTCGTTGTTTCTCCGAACTTGATAAAGAGCCTGTTTCATTGGTGGAGAAATGCCGGCTGTTATCTGTTTCTTTCTTCTGTGAAGCACTTCATCAGAATAAGGCCTGGGGCCTTTTTCTAATAATCAGAGGTTTCCACACTTTCAGGCGACATTCACATCTGTTATCATCACAGCTGCCAAAATAACGAAATCAGCCAAGGTTGGAGTTGTGGAGCTGGAACRACCTGATGTTTCACAGTATGTGCCAAAAACATGTCATCAAATGGGATTTTGCATTCACGTCTATTTGGGTTAAGACACTTTAAATTACAGCTTAGCTCAAAGCTAAAAACAGGAAAAGCAAAAGAAGAAATCCATATAAAGTGAATGTGCTGTCAAACTGTTCAGATGAAGGTTGACCTGTCTTTGCTTTTATTTATGTCAGCACAAATAAAGTGGAGGAACCATAAAAATCACAACCTGAACTTTGTAGTTTTTTACACTACTTAAAAGCTTACTTCTAGTTTTATAAATCAGCAGCTAAAGATCAGCATTTGCCAGACTCTGCAGCACGCCGAGACAAGAAAGGTGAATTTGTCTTGATCTCTGAGATTAAAAACAATTTTTAAGATAAACTTTTGATTGATTAGAAAAAAAGTAAAACACAACTGCAACCAAACTATTTATAAAAATGCATGGATTTGCATTGAAATTATAATGTTCTACAAAACAATGTGAAGGATGAGTGCAGAAAAATATTGCTGATAATTGTTGAAGAAACTTAAACAAGCTGTTAAAGTTAGCAAACAGTAGCTAAAAATAGCAAAAAAGCTAGGTAGAAACTAAATATAGCCTGGACAAAGAGTTCTGCACTCCATGCTCTTTTACTGATGAACCAGATTATTTTTCATAATTATAAGGCTATATATTTATAAGAGACTTGTTAAAATGATTTGCACTTCCGTGTTTCCAGCAGCGTTGGTTGTTGCTTCAGCCGTAGGCAATTAAACCATTGTTCAGACTCCAGTACTGGTGTTGTATGGTCCATTTTCTTCACATTTTAATCTATTCAACATTTTTGTGGTGTATACCTAGGTAAGAAACAATTTCAGTAAGCGAACACTAAATTTTCTTACAATACTTCAGTTTTATTTTATAAAAGTCCACATGAGTGTTTACTGCTTGTGTCTTTAGAGTTGAAGGGTTGTATTTAATCTCTTTAATGAGTCTGTTGATGTTCAAAGATAAAAGTTATACATTTGAAAACACAGACAGAACCAGTTGTTGAAGTATGACTGCTTGATTTTACAGGTGATTTGCAAAGAAAGAAAAATGGAAATAATACATCTTAATGTCCTGATGCATCTCAGTAATCCAGGTAAAAAATCAAAAAGAAAAAAAATTGTATAGGTCTTCTGGACGGGTTCTTCTCTAATGAAACGTTTCATCTCTTCTCCAAGAGACTTCTTCAGTCTGAGAGTTTCAGGCAAAATTCAGGCTTTTGTGATGTGACTGATACTCACATCACATGGCTGTCGTTGACACCTAATTAACACTTATTGTTAACAGGGGGTGAAGTGATACTGGCAATAGCTGCGCTGTAGGAGGAGGACAACTGAAAACGGAGGCCTCCACCTCTGTTTAATGATGGACGGTCTTTCTTCACAAAAATGGCTTCTTTTACTCCTCTCTCAAACCAACGTTCCTCTCTATCAAGAATGAGAACATCCTCATCTCTGAAAGAGTGACCGCTGGCCTGTAAATGAGTGAAAACTGCAGAGTTCTGGCCATTAGACGTAGCTCGTCTGTGTTGGGACATTCTTTTGAACAGTGGCTGCTTTGTTTCCCCGATGTATAACTGGTCGCAGTCCTCCTGGCACTTMACAGCATATACAACATTGCTCTGTTTGTGCCGGGGCACCGGATCTTTGGGGTGAACCAGCCTTTGCCGTAATGTGTTTTGGGGTTTGAAAGCCACTGGGACATCATGTTTAGAAAATAAACGTCTCAGTTTCTCCGAAACATCCGCAACATTGGGTCTGGGTTTGGGGGTCTTCATTTTCACCTGAAGGTTGCATGGAATCCTGTCTGTGTTTCCTGTCTGCTTTCAGGAAAGCCCAGTCAGGATAACCACACTGCTCCAGGGCCTGTCGTGTGTGTGATTTCTCTTTCTGCCTGGCTCCTGGGTTTGTAGGGACACTGTCTGCTCTGTGGTACAGAGTCCTGATCACTCCTAACTTGTGTTCCAGTGGGTGGTGGGAGTCAAAACGCAAATATTGGTCTGTGTGGGTGGGCTTACGATATACGCCAGTTTCCAACCGTCCTCCATCCGAAACCGAGATTTCGCAATCCAGGAACGCCAACCTGCCATTTTTTACATCCTCTCGTGTGAACTTAATATATTCATCCACAGAGTTGATGTGATCAGTGAAATGTTGGACTTCCTGGGCTTTCATTTTAACCCAGGTGTCGTCAACATATCTGAACCAATGGCTCGGTGGCACCCCTGAAAAGGACATCAAGGCTCTCTTTTCCACTTCCTCCATGTACAGGTTTGCAACAAAAGGAGAAACTGGGGATCCCATGGCACACCCATGTTTCTGCCTATAATATTGCCCCCCCGTACGTGAAGTAGGTTGATTCCAGGCACAGTTTGAGGAGTTGGCACACTTGCTCTGTGGAAAGTGTGGTTCTGCTGCTGAGAGTGGTGTCTGATTTYAATCTTGCACAGACCACATCCACTGCCTTATCAACAGGAACGCACGTGAAGAGCGATGTAACATCAAAAGAGACCATAGTTTCATCCGTCTCCATGATGACATCCCTCACCTTGTCAACAAAGTCCATAGTGTTCTGTATGTGATGTTCTGAGCTGCCAACTAAAGGACCAAGTATAGAYGTCAGATATTTAGAAACATTGTAGGTGACAGAGTTGATCATGCTGACAATGGGTCTTACCGGTACATCCTGTTTGTGAATTTTGGGTAAACCATACAGACTAGGAGTGGCCTCACCTGGGTAAAGTCTATGATACAGAATCCGATTAATAGCCTTGTCCTGCTCTAAACTTTTCAGGCAATCTATTAGTTTCTTCTTGTAACCACTTCCTGGATCTCTCTTCAGCGGCTCGTATGTGGTTGTGTTGCTAAGGAGTGCCATGATCTTATCTTCATAGTCCTTCTGGTTCAGAATAACTGTGCACCTTCCTTTGTCTGCTGGAAGAATGATGATGTCCTTGTCCTTGCTGAGGGTARTGAGAGCGTCTCTCTCTTCTCTGCTGATATTAGAAGGTGGTGGTTTGGCGTTGCTGAGGCAGGCTGAAACTTTATTCCTAAGTTGCTCTGCTTCAAATCCTGGTATTTTGTTGTTTCGAATGGCTGATTCTGTGGCTGTAATCACCTCAACCAAAGGGATTCTTGTTGGTGCGACCGCAAAGTTCAGTCCCCTGGCAAGGATTTCAGTTTCTGGCTGGGTGAGCTGTCTGTCAGACAAATTCTTCACCCACTTCTCTGTCTCCCGCCCCTCTGCTTTGGAAGCGGTGTGCTGTCCAAGCGATGTGTACCACGGAGATAGTCGAGTTTCCAGTAAAGCAAACTTCTTCTGTTGTCGAGTTTTAGACTTGATATGCTGATATTAATACATGTTAATGCATTTTTCATTCTGGTAAAAATAGTGGTAAAACTGGGAATGCAAAAATAATGCAGGATTATAAACTTAGCACAAAAAGTAAGGAAATTTGTGCTTGGTGGATTATTTCTCAGAAAGAAATAATGATGCTGATGATTATAGGGCAGGTAATTAATTTATTTAAATACATACTGTAACAGAGAGATGGTCAAAGATAAACGAGCAGCTAAGTTATAACACATGGGTCAAATTTAAGGCTCTCAGGCCAATTTGGTCTCTGTCAACTTTTATTTGACTACTGAGATCATATATTTTTTTATTGTTTAGCCCTCGGGTATTCAGTAATCAAACTGCTAAAAGTACAACTGCCAGTATGTTTACCCAGATCCAGATCAGCTCCTTCCTCCCTTCTGTTTGCTTCAGGTCAAAATGACATTTGAGCTGCGTACTGAAAACATCCAAGCAAAATGAGAACTTCTGACACGTTTTTCACAATAGTTTCTGTCTACTAAACTGAAACTTGTGTGCTTTTGTGGTCTTAAGTAAAGCTTTAATAAAAACACGATAAAATGAAAAGTCAAGACAAATACAAGGACCTGAACAGGCAGCAGAAACTCATGAAAGAAGAACAGAAGATCAGAAGTCTGGTCTCAGAACAGATCATATGTCACTGCCAACTCTCCA
Source organism: Austrofundulus limnaeus (assembly GCF_001266775.1). Taxonomy (NCBI): domain Eukaryota; kingdom Metazoa; phylum Chordata; class Actinopteri; order Cyprinodontiformes; family Rivulidae; genus Austrofundulus; species Austrofundulus limnaeus. The sequence continues at coordinate 865,174 of NW_013952506.1, read as the reverse complement.
ACCAGCAGAGGCTGCAGAAACCTTTGCACAGACATCAAATCAAGACGAAAAGCACCTGAGGGCCTCCTGTGAAACAACAACAATAAATGCATTTAGAGTTTATCTGATTCCACAGTTTCAACTTTTCATGTGAAGTGTTTCAGTTCAGGACTGAACTGACAATGATTTCTTTTTTTTTTTTAATTGTCAAATTGTCTTCAATAATTCTTTTGCTCTATAGCTCTTTTGCTCAAGATAACTTAACTTAAAAACTGCTATAACATATACATTAACCTTTGTCCAGTGGATACAACTTTACCAGCTGGTTTCCTGAGAATGGTTTGGATTTATTCAATAATCAGATTTRTTTTCTTCTGGAAATTGTGTCCATAATGTGCACTAAGATAAATATGGCATTCCAGTACATGTACCAAGAGTTAATGTTTTCATGCATCAAATAGCAAAATGTCATAATGATTTTTATTAATTTACTTTTTACACTTCTGACCTACAGAACCTCCTCTACAAAACAAAAATAAATGTTTGAACAGAAATTTTTTTCCTTTACGATGTCTCAGAATTATTGCTACTATTTATTATATCTGTAGAGATGTAAAACTGTGTAATGAAACAAGAAAGTGYTTGAGTGATCTGATTTTATCAGCAGCACATTTGAAGACAAAAAAAGACAAAGTTTATGACTAATTTATCATATTCTTCTTGCTTGTGGATACACAGAAACAACTTTACCATCCTCACAGATACAGTACATGCCTTTTGTTTTTACCTGATAAAATCTACAGACATTTACAGGATTGTTAYTACGGATTTTACCTTAAAATCAAAGTACAAATACATTTTATATATGAAAACAGCTTAGTTACCATAGCATCTTCTCCTCAATAGTGGCTGATGACTCTTGGCCCACTGAATAATTGTTGACCAGCCATGGGTCGTTCCTGCTGCTGGGCTTCTGGACCTCCTCCCAGGTGTAAACACCTGCAGGCTTCCTGCTGGTCAGCTCCACCAGCTCATGTTTCAGGCCTCCACTTCCCATTCTGYCACCTGCAGCAAACTAAAAGGACCGGTYGGACCCAAAAAGTCTCMGRCTTAAATGAGAACATGTGCTCCTCGGATAGTCTGCAGAATCTAACMGTTAACTTGATAACTCTGAGCTTCAGACTTCACTTTGTTTGCTGCTCTGTTCTGATTAGCCAGCATCATTAAACGTTCTCGCCTCTGAATTATCTCAAACAGGAAATCATTTCTGTGTTTGAGGCCAATCAGAGTGCAGCTGTTACATGTGGAACCACTTGYATGTGTGCAATAGGATCAATAATCTGCTCATCTGAATTCAGGGTTGAAAAAACAGCCAAGAAATCATCTTTGCTGGAAATCAAACACTTCTTCTGTGAGCTGGTTTAGGGAGATGTTGGTGGTTTTACAGAAATCCATGCAGAGCCTGTTGGAGAGAATGCCTAACAAAAGATAGTAAAGGATTTATTCTCTGACAGGACATTTGCTTATCTACACAGCTGTCTAAATAACGGCACCAAGGTCAGAGTCATGGAGCTGGAGTGACCTGATTGCTCAGTGTGTGACAAGGACATATCATCAAACCTGATTTTTCTCTCACATCYACAGAATCATTCAAAATCAGTCACTTTTTGCTTCCTGGTGTAAAATGYACCCAAAAGTTTTATTAGAAGAGCTTTCTGTCAATAAAACCATTTCTGCGTTAGAAGCAGGTTAACCTGTGGCCTGTTTTTGCCTTTTTATCTGGATATTACAGAGAAAATACTAAACCACAACATAAAGTGTTGCTGAAATGAAAATATTACTCCATCGCAGATAAAATCTGCAGCTAAAATAATAACCATTTTCTCCACTTGGCAGCACTTAGGCAGGAATTTGCTATTAAAATAACACTTAGACAAAGTAAAACACAGCTAGCATGATTTGTGTTTATAGCTCGGAAACCTGCATTAAAATAAATTGTAGATTTCAGACATTCTTACGAACAATGCTTTATGATACAAACATTATGGGGATTTTCAGTTAGTATGTTACARGAGAAGTACTAATAGGTAACTTAATCAAAATAAATTGGTACGACTCATGAAAATAACATTTTGATCAAACTTGTTTATTGTTGTAAATGCAGTGTTATATGTTAAAAAGAGCAGATTTTTTAAAACTAAAAGAATTGGYAGAAATTTTATTTTAACTCTTGAAGGAATACAAATGTATTAACTTTTTATCTATGCCACAAAGAAGAAATTACAGGTTTGACAGAGCAAAATAAATTAACAGTGTCTGCTTTTTTTTAAACATGTTTAGGATTTCATAGCACAAATAATCATGTCTTGTTTTCATCATTAAACCTCCGTGTTACAAAATAGAACAATGATGACATGGTTTTTTATATTTCAGTCATTTTTTCCTAAAACATCAAAAAACTTTGAAATAAATGTGTCAAAGCCTCAAACAAAACTAACAACATCACTTTAATACAAAGTAAATGAACGTATAAATTTAAAAAGAGATTTTCTAAGTCACTCAGATTCAGTCAATGTTTGCTGCAAAACAGAGAAAAATGATATTTCTGATGCATTCYGCCCATCATTTATGGAGATATGCATCAAGCCAGAGTTCCCCTGACGCTTTCAGTGAACTGAAAAAAAATAAATAAAAAAAACTGTGAGAAAAAAGTAGACAATATATTGGCACAATCAGTTTATTCCTGCTCATCCTGTTAGTGAGTTTACCTGACGACATCAGCCATTCCTCGCCACAGAGTTTTCATCTCGTAAGGAATCCCATGTTTTTCACACAGAGTGCGAACCCGCTGGGCCACCAGGTGGTAGTTGTGCCGAGGCATCATTGGAAACAAACTTAGGGAAGAGAAATTTAAAAAGATTGTTAGATGAGACATCAGTCAAAAGTCTCCTTTCCAACACCCTGGTGTAAATATTCTCAAGAAGGCTGAACAGGTGTGTCAGTCATGACAGCAACCCAATAACCTTTTTCATCCACTCCCTATGCACCATTGTTGGAACGTTTTTGAATTCCCTCAGCAGCCTCTGCAAGGGTAATCCTCACCCTCCTCTAAATCTTCAGCAGTGAACTTAATGACCAAAGCTTTCACCCAATTCAGGTCAGCAATTCAACAACCAAATGTTTTCTGAGATCCCAAATGTTTCGTTAAAATCTACCTGAGGCCAACCAGAAACCCCTCCCTTTGGMCTCTCCTAACTCCTCCATCACCCGGGTTTGAGCTTCTGATACCACCTTTCAGACGTTTGGTACCCACCAGCTGATTTAGACACCCCACATGAGAAAAAAAACAATTGGGACATCCCAATTCCCAGATGTGATGGTTACAATTTTAAGAGAAGGGCTTAAGATAAGGAAAAAACGATAAAATAATAACATTTTTTAACTTACTGGTGCTCAATTTGAAAGTTGAGATGCCCACTGAACCAATCATTGAAGAGGGATTGCTCGATGTTACAGGTGGATTGTAACTGAAAATAAAATAAGAAAAAAGTGTATTTGTTAAATTTTTTTTTTGCTTGATAACAATTATGATGTCTGCTTGGTATACTATAATCTACTGTATTTACTTTTATTATACAAACAATAAAAGAGTTAGGATGAATAGAAGAATAATCTTGATWTCTTAAACACAGTTTCAAATTTAAAAAACATGGAAGTCCTGGTACCTGCATGGTCAGCCAGTCCTCGTGTCTCTCATATTCTATCTCCATCGGGATATGATTCATCTGAGTGACCCACACAAACCAGTGACTCTCTAAAAACCTGTAAAATAAGCAGTAAGATATAACTGACCAAAAGTGTAAAAGTACAAATATGGTCATCATTTTTACAAAAAAAAAAAATCATCTTGAGGTACTAATTGTCTTTAACACAAAACAAAAAATTAAGTAACCTGATCAATTAAATATGATAATTGTTTCTTACCTGACAAAGGTCAGGAGTGCCAATGAGCCAAAGAAGCCATACAGCGGTGTATAACAGCAGAAGAAGCGGAGGTAATATGTCATGGCCCAAACAAAATCCTTCAAAAGAAAAGGTTTATACAATTTCAAAACTGGTCAAAAGTGTATGAATGGTCAAATATTTTCATAAATTATACAGGCCAAGTGACAAAAAAATGAAAGGCACCCACGTTGAGTGATTAAAAAAAATGAAAGATCAAGTAAAGATCAAGTGACCTGACTGGAGGACAGGTAGCCCACAGTCACACGTTTCATGAATGGGTGATGTGTCTCAGGAGGAGTACAACAAGTAAAAACAGGATGACACTGACGCAGAACTGTGACATTAGGGTCCCCCAAATTATCATCAAAGGTAGCTTGAAGTCATCTCTCTAGGCAGGGGACAGTCAACCCTGATTTGAACATCTGTGTCCAGAAGGCAGGAACAGATAACATGGTATTCTGTAATGCCTAACAATACAATAAACCTTGGTGCAGACYGTGTTAAGCAACTAGAAGCTTCATGCAGTGTGGGGTGCTCATGTGTACACACTGGTTCCACCTGTGTACTCAACATGTTGCAAAATACAACCATATAGCCTCATTCAAAGCCATATTAAAACCCCTGTCAAACACACACTGAATGTATCTCTGAGTCATCTTCTGTTTCTGGTGATCTACATGCAGCAATTGCCAGATAACACTTTAGCTCCACTGATGATGTCATTAATGCCCTCTGGTGCCTGTTTGAGATGTGACAGCTCCTTCTAWATTGAATCGCTTCAATACTCACTGATCCTTCCCTTTAATTACCTTCAAGTCAGACTGTATCTTTTGGGTGCTTTATTTTTTTTGTCATTAAATGTTACTTTAAACATAATTAGCAAGTGACAAATCTTTCTGTGGACAGCATCGTAGCACACAAARTCCAAAAGTCTTACCACCCAATCACGACGGGAAATCATTGTCTGCAAGATCTGAATGTGGAAGTAAACTGGAATGAGCAGCGGTGGTCCCACTGCAAAACAACAACAACAACAACAACCAAACAATTATTTAAATGACTTATTATTGTTTTTTTTAATAATATTCAAACGTACCAAGAAAGTAGTACTGATGTTGGTGATTGTAGGGCATGTGTTTAATCTTTTTAACGCCGTACTGTAACAGAGACAACAGAGTTACAGKAAGTGAGCAGCTAAGAGTTAAACATGTTTTTAAATGAAATCATTCTCTGAGCCACTTGCCTCCACGGGTTGAGTGTTACCCAGCACAAAAACATTCAACATGTTGACATCCGGATCTTTCTTGAAGATGTTGGGTTTGGCGTGATGCTGGAAGTGTCGATGATTCCACCAGTTGGCTGAAGCTCCCTGTTAAAACACAGCAGTTTGACAAAAGTGTATACATCAGGTGTTAAAGGGCGAATGTAGAAAAGCTACCTTTAAATGTCCGATGACAAACTTGTGCACCAGGTGATTCCATTTTGACTTCTTGAAGACAGAAAGGTGACCGAAGTCGTGCTGCAGCCACCCGGCCTGAGACTGATGAAGAGAAATGAATCATTTAGAACAGTTCCACTAACAGGTGTGTTATCATTACTGTACAGAGTTTTTTCTCGGCTACAATTATTATGTTAAATTAACCTGAGAGGTTGCCAGCATCACSGCACACAGCAACGTCAGTGTCCAGCTAGTCCCCCAGTATGAAACCATCAACCAGGCGAGGGCCTCCAGCAGYAGGATGTGACCCAGGTGGAGGCAGAAGAACAGAGGATCAGTTCGAAAAAGACCCTCTTTTTCTACCTGAACTCGCAGATTCTCAAAATCCTGTATGATTCTTGCCTAAAGAAAAAAAATAACAGAATTTGCAACATGCAACTTCTAAAATACGAGCGCCCAGATGTTCCCGAAGCGGTAAAACTCAAACCCAGGGAGCTGAATTGAAAAGCTCACATTTTTTTTCCCGTCCTGACTCGGTTCTGTTGGTGCCAACTCTCCGATCAGCAGAGGCTTCAGAAACTTTTGCACGAACCTCAGATCAGGATGAAAAGCGGTGAACGCCTCCTGTGAAAGAAAAATGACGACTCCATCGATGAGTTCAGGCAGGAAAAAATTCCCAAATTCCAAAATACTTAAAGAAAATTTGCCCTCTTTTCTTTCTTTCTTTCTTTCTTTTTTTTTTTTGCCCCCTTGACATTCTTTTTTAATAAACCCAGGAACATGTCTGGAGCAGTAAAAGCACTCATTACACACAAACAAACAAATAAATAAATAAATACAATAAATGTTTGCACTTTTATAAATAGATGATTTTCACAGACATGTAGATACAAAACCAAACCACACTGCAAAAACTGATCAAGTCTTATAATCTGATACCAGCCAACACGTATTTCTGATTTTTTTGACTGATACACTAAGCAAAAGCAGAATGTKTTAGATTWTTAATCTAGTTAGCCTAGAAACTTGTCTTGTTTGAAAAAGTCTTACCAAGTGCAATTGTCTTACAGCACTGACATTATTTCACTTAATTTGAGATTTAAACTATTATCTAGTATTTTCAAAGTTATTTTTGCAGTGTAAAGAGCATTCACTGATGATCTATTAAAGTATCTGAGATATCCACACTGACAAAAAAAAACATTATTATTAGCCAGAATGGCAATAAAGATCTGCACAATTCCAATTGTTAACAGGTCAGAATGACATTCAGAGATTATCTCTGATAATTCAGAGATAATCATGATTATGGCATGAGGTGATGTGCTTATTACAGATTACAGTAACACGTAAAAACTSCGGTCAAAGGGCAAACTTAAACATAAGTTAGCATTTCTATTTTGTCCTTAGTTCAAATAAAAAAGGGTATAAAATCCAAAGTAAAATGAAAATGTCTCAAGGCAAAACTAATCTTAGACACAAAGATTCATTTATAAAGCCATAAAAAACAGTTCTGRTGTTTATTGTGTTTTAAAAGTGGGTCAGAGCAATCTTTTGTAATATTACACCCCAACGTTATTTATTCAAGGGAGAACAAAGCGGAGGCGCAGCGAGTGCAACCCGAGAACGCCCTCGATGCTCCCAGAGGGGTCGAGACGGGCGGCAGCGTTCAGGTGCGGCTAATTAAATCCACTTGATCCACATCACATCGTCACACGTGTGAGCTGCTCTGTAGCAGCAGGACCTTTTTGTGGGTCGGTGGTCTCAGGTGTGTGAAGAACAKGCTAATGTTTCTACACATTAATCTCAGGATCATGAGGATAGTAAATCATYTGGAGTCCTTACACAGCTTTAGACTTTCAATAACTCCAATATAATAACATGTAGAAAACAATCAAGACTTCAAGAACAATCAAGATTGTTTAGGCAAAGCTGCATAAAATCTAAGAAACGTCATTCTTTACAGACCTCAGTTAGCATTTTAAAAAGTAGTTAAAAGACWGAAGAAGTAAAGTTTTTTCTCGAATTAAAAGACTATTTAAACAAAGACTTTTAGAACGATGCCCTTCAWACAGCTGAGACCAGAGTGCTGCTCACTGATCCAAACAGAGCCATGTTTGTCCAGGCATCAACATTTTGAATCGACGGTGAACGGTGGTGGAGAGATGATGCTTTGGGCCTGGTTTACAGACACAGGACCGAGTTAACATGTGGCCCAAATTGCATGTCTTAAAAAACTTGAATCAMGGTGAACCAACCTCAATGGACCAAAGCCAAATTAAAGAGAAAGGTCAATTCTTTTTCCAAGTAAATAAAGTTTTTGTTTGGGGGGGTTCTAAATGTTACTAACTAGCAMTGTATTTAGTTTTGCACACATGCATTGCTTCTGCCGTTGTTCCTAAACAAATGAAATTAAAGTTTAACTTGCTCATCTTGTTGTGGCTGCCTGATAATACAATCTAACGGGGATGAAATTATATCCAGACATGAAACACTTTCAAATTAAGTTGTGCATTTATCTTTCCATGAACAGAATATTTACCGTAGCATCCTCTCCAGCATAATGACCGATGACTCTGAACCCYCCTGGGTGCCTCTTGGCCCACTGAGTGATGTTGTAAACCTTCCTGTTGATGACCAGCCACTGGTCGTTCCTGCTGCTGTGYTTCTGGACCTCCTCCCAGGTGTAAASACCTGCAGCCTTCCCGCTGCCCGGCTCGCCCTGCTCSGTCTGCTGACCTCCACCTCCCATCCTGCCCGGGTCCACCTGCACCAAACGGTTAAAGGACTGATCTGGCCCAAAGTCTCACACCTATTGGAGAAAGATAAGTCTGCAGAGGAAGCAGAAGTCAGACGTGCATCAAGTCAATTAAAACAAACACAAGAGCATCATCTGCATTAATACTTAATGATGAACTCAGACAAGCTGCAACACCAAAGGAAATGATGAAACTGCAATAAGTGATGTGAAAACAGAGTCCTGACATTCTGATGACTTCAATTAGTTAGATCAGATCCCAACGCAAAAGTTTTTAACTTACAGAATCCAGTTGTATCGGTCCCTCTCGTCTTTCTGTCTCTCTTTATGATTCAGTCACATGAACAGGCAGGTTCAGAACCTGCGCTCCTGCTTGGTACACTCATTCTTTCAAGTAGAGCCATAAAACTCATCCCTTCTCCTCCTGTCTGTCCTCATAGGCTGCGCGCATCGTCTCATGCAGCCTCCCCGGCAGAATAAACTCTGAACGCATCATTCGAGCCTTTCTGGCCAATGGGCGCGCAGCGGCCGCACGTTGGAGCTGYGCGCGCGGCGCCATAGGTCCAGTCCGCTCCTCATCTGAATAATACAGGGGTCGTCAGAGCGACCAGGGGGGAAACATTCAGCTGCAGGAGCGGAAGTCTCACCTCGCGGGGATGCTGCTCGTTTCTTGGAAATTACAAGWACACGCAGAGCCTGCTGGGGCAGTTATCGGCTCTTTACTGCACCTACAGGTGAGACTGAAACACATCACATGTATGGAGTTTCATTAGTGCCAAAAATATGTACTCCACATACACCTGCACTAGATTGGTTAAAAAAAATATATATATATTGAGGAGAATATGTTTGACATTGCAAGACTTGAAAACTTATTTTAAAAAATAAAATTAAAATAAATCATTCTGATTTGTGTGGATTGAGTCCAAAGTACGTCCAATCATTATTATCTAGGAGTTAAAAAAATATATCACCCAGTAGTTCATGAGATATTTTGCTTAACAGACAAACATGCATGTCTTCAACCGGTTATTAATGCAATTTTTTTTAAAGTTTACTTGGTGTACTATGTGTTGCAAATCATTCTCAGCTATGTTTCCAACAAATTTTAGCACAAAAGCTGTCAAATTAACTAAATTATAGCCATTTACGAGATTTTTAAGGTCACTTGTGGTGGCCATCTTGAATTGGATTTGCTCCAAAAGTTAATCAATTATACATGTGCACCTCAACAGTATTTCGTGCAAGTTTCATTAAAATCTRTTCAGTAGTTTGTGAGATATTTTGCTAAGAGATAGATAATTTAGCTATTTTTATTGCCAAGGTTTTTAAAATATCTTGCTTGCGTTTATTTGGAGGTCATGTGGGGATCAGTTTGAGCTACTACCAAATTCTAGTTCAATATTTGTATAATTACTGAATTATCTTAAATCGGGTTAATTCCAAATGATAATCTATTATTTTGCTAACACTTTCTAATCTTCTCTGTCCAGATGTTTCCTGGGTCGTTCAGTTTTCACCACCTGAGGTCTCTGTCTGCCCGCCTCCCGCCCGTTCGTTGTGTTGTTTCAGGGTTGTGTGAATGCTGAAAAGAATTTTGCAAATCAGCTCTTTTGGTCTTCAGCATATCAGACACAATTATCCTCAAGCAGCTTGCAGCCTGTCTGACTGGATGGATCATCAGTTTGACAGAAGCCCTTACAAATTTAACCTCAATGACTTTTTCTGCCTTTTCACTTTTATCACAGCTAAGAAAACACTGTTATTCAGAAAACCTAGTTATTGTCATATAAAGTTATTTTAAAAATATTTCTTTAGTAATGTGCTTCTTATCAACCAGTTTTGTTTCCATGTTCATGTAAGATTTACTTATTTTGAGTTTCTGCAATGGTTTTTAAGTTGTACAAAAAATATGCATTAGATTTTTTATATRCTAAAACCATTTCAAATAAAGGCAGTCACCATGAATAATAGCTTCAATCACAGTTGTATTTTAGATATTAATCATATTGTGTGAACATTTTAATTGCAACTGAAGTGGGTTTTGCTCTAATTGGTAATTTATGTGTAAGTACATAAATGTGGGGAAAAAACAATAAAAACAATATCACACAGCAGAACTTCAGTGTTTTAGTGCACAAATATTTTATGGAGAGACTTTCCAAAGCTCTTTCTGTTAAAAACGGTTCTGTGGTGCTTTTGGATTCTTATGTTGACGTTAATTTTCTGCAGGAGATAAGCAAACTGTCGGACGGAGTTTGAGCTCCTGAAATTCTGCAGCTTTGCTTTTCTCTCCCTTTTTACCAGAACAACAGAAAGKTTCAGCTGAACTTTGAACAAGCTTAAATATTCGCTTTCAAAATGGATCAAACTTTATAGATGTTGTAAAATTGTGATTTTTGTGGCCGCATCTTTGCCTCTTGGTTTTAAGCAGCAGCCAGCCATGATGGATCTGTGCGGGTGGTGCAGCTGGTAGCTGTCTTCTGACAATCCTCCAGAGATGTCTCTGGAATCCTTGTTCTTTTTTTTTCAGGTGAGGTTGCCTGTATGTGGTCTTCTTTCATCTGTTTCTGAGTCATTATTAGTCCTCCTGAGGTGGTCCAGATATCTCATTAGGATACCTCCTGCATGAGTGCGTCTTTCAAGCATGTCCTACTGGATGGATGGATGGATGGATGGATGGATGGATGGATGGATGGATGGATGGATGGATGGATGG
>NW_013952506.1:840906-853961 GCF_001266775.1 Austrofundulus limnaeus | reverse complement strand
ACACACACACACACACACACACACACACTGGCCATGTGACGTGGATGCCCCTGTTCCAGTTACAGAGGGAGGGAGGGAGCACATAAACCTCCACACGGAACTCAGTAGCAGAGAGAGTCCTTCAGTCAGCTGCAGTTTTTCCAACATGTTAGTTTTTTTTAACTTGAACAGACCAGAACCTTTAATGGGGAGCAGCTGTTTTAACAAGTGGACCCATTTTCACTCCTTATTTTTTCTTTCTTTACCACCGGATCACTGAACTGCGCACAAACTCTGGGTATAACCACCACAGACTGCAAGCGAGGAAGAAGAGCAGTAAATGACTGTTTACGGTCCTAAAGTGGCCATTCTTTTTCATTTTCATTGCAAACTGGATCACTTGACCTTAAAGCTGCCAGTTATGTTTTACAAAAAGCCTTGAGGATGTAAGTGAGAAGGGTATAAGTTCAATATCAGCTGCTTTAACTTCACATACAGCAACATTTTCATCATTATAACTACTACATAGTTATAATGATGTTATTCCACTATTTGCTGTAGATTGTTATTATTTTCAGATGAAGCAACAAAGAAACTTTTTGTGGCCGTGTGAGTGATTTGTGAGGAGGATGATGCTGTGTGCAGCAGCTTCCTGCCTGACGGTTAACTTGTCACAGACGCTGCCTCGTCAAATGACTCTGCCCTGACTCAGGTTGGAGTCAGGGGCCACTCGGCACAACATGGGCAACTCTTCCAGGAAGGACGAAGGGGAAGAGGAGGAAGACTCTGCCCTGACTCAGGTTGGAGTCAGGGGCCACTCGGCACAACATGGGCAACTCTTCCAGGAAGGACGAAGGGGAAGAGGAGGAAGAGGGGGCGAAGGACGGCGAAGAGGACGATGTGGAAGCGACGGAGGATAAAGTAGAGGAAGAGGTGGAGGTCGAGCTTCCGCTGGGGGTGGAGGAGYTGCTGGAGAGCGGCGACCCCGTCTTAGACTTGAGTTATCGCAAATTTAAGAGGTTGCCTTCGCGCGTTTGTCAACTGATGCATCTGGAGAAGCTTTACGTTTGCGGGAACAGCCTGCGCACGATGCCTGATGGCCTCTCGCAGCTGCAGGGTCTGCGGACGCTCGCCCTGGACTTCAACAAGATCGGCGACGTTCCCTCAGCCGTTTGTCAGCTCGCTGGTCTCACCCGTCTCTACCTGGGCAGCAACCGGCTGATGAGCCTCCCGCCTGAGTTCACCAACCTGCAGAGTCTGAGAGGCTTGTGGATAGAGAGCAACTTCTTCATGGCTTTTCCCCGTGAGCTTTATGACCTGCCCCACCTGAAGTCCCTGCAGATGGGGGATAACCGGCTGAAAACRCTGCCCCAAGACTTGTGCCGCATGAAGGCTCTGAAGGGATTATGGCTRTACGGAAACCGCTTTGAAAGCTTCCCCAAAGTCCTGCACCGCATGGAGTCTTTGGAGATCTTAGACCTGGACAAGAACAAAATATCAGAGCTTCCCAGCCTGAAGCGCCTCAAGGCCCTCCGCCTGTTCTCCTACGACCACAATCCAATCAAGGAACCTCCTAAGGTGGGCGAGGAGGTGTTCCTGGTCGGTGAGGGGGCTGCCGAGTTCATGGACAAACGTGAGGCCAGGAAGGAGAGGCTACGCAAGGCCGCCGAGGAGGAGGCAGAGGAGTTGGCCGTGGCTGAAGAGGAACCGGTGATTCACGGCATCCTCAAGAACAGCAGCGCAAACTCGAAATCGGGAACGGATGAAGCGGCGGAGACCGTCGAAGACTCGGACATCAGAGACGAAGAGTCCCTGGTGAAGGACGAGGGGGAGGCCGAGGAGGGAGGCTGCGTGGAGCAGCCAGTGATGGAGTACGACGGAGCGGAGCTGGAATACGATGAAGAGATGGTCGAATACGAGACGGAAGAGCTGATATGTGAGGGAGAAGGGTTTGAGTATGAAGGAGAGGAGCTGGAATATGAAAGTGCTCCAATGGACTACGAGTATGAAGATGGGGAGGAACTAGAAGACACGGGGAGACAAGACAAAGGTGCATGAATTCATCACCCAGTGGCGTCCAAACTTGGTCCTCAAGGACCACTACCCTGCAGGTTTTGCTGTTTCCCTGCCTCAACACAACTAGCACCAAATCACTCTCACAATCCTGCATGTTTTAGAAATGTTTCCTCTCTTAACTTAAACCATTGGTTGACTAACAAGCATTTGCAGAACATGAAGAGRTAATTCAACCACTGAATCAGGTGTGTTGATGCAGGGAAACCATTAAAACGTGAAGGTTATTGGCCCTCGAGGACCAGRACGAAACACCTAAACTATCAGATAATCCTCTGACAGATGGACACAGATGATCGTAAATCAAACCAACAGGGACAAAGTTGATTTAATGGGCACTTTCTAAATTGTGCAGCTGATTTATAATCTACCTTCAACTGTGAACAAAAAAAAAGGTTTAAAAAAAGTTGTTTCTTTAATCTAACAATGTGGAACATCTCAGTTAACTGCACACAATCAGGTGAAATGTTTGTGTAAAATGTGTCTTGTTAGTGCTTTTCATCATTTATGTTAAAAGTTTCTGTGAAGCGACAAGTTTAACTGAAGCACTTTCTGCATAATGTGATCAGTGGCTGTTTTCCTTCGAAGCATAACTGTGTGTGCACGTTAATGGCCCAGTTGGACTTTGCTAAATATTTATGACGCGCACAACACAGCCTGCCCTCCCTCCGTCTCTTGTCAGTACTGTGTAAGCAGCCCTGCGAGCATCAGTGCCAAGAAACGACCTTAAGAATAGCTGAGGTGCCTCACCATAAAAGGTTGAGTCCTTACGGAGGCTTTAAATATGAAATAGACAAAAAAAAGTTTAAAGAGAATCTTGTCAAAAGTTTTTTTTAATCTGCTCTTTCTTTTGTCAGATTGCACCTTTTCTCTGCTCGACACTGTATAAGAAGGCCAGGTTCTTGTTCTTCTCTCATCTGTGCACCTATTATTTATGCAGGGGCTGGTGTGTAATCCTATCCCTCTTCATCTGCACATATCTTTTTCTCACGTCTCATTAAAAGAGTGAAATATTTATCTCGGWGCTGGAATATTAATGGCTGCTCTCGCGTGGCGGGGCCTCGTCTCCTCTGTCTGCGTTCTGGGGACGGTGCAGGAACACTGATCCTTTTCATTTTACCTGAAAGATTTTTAACCTATAAATTAAAATCTAGGCCAGTATGTGTGTACACAGATAAGCCATAACATTTTGACCAYTGACTGGCAGTGGAACCTTGAGGGGGGAGGAGCATGGAAAGGCATTGAAAATCCAGGGGTGGCATCAGAAATGTTTGTAACGTGAGGGGGATGACACACTGAAGGGGGTGGGGGGGGGGGGGGGTGTCTAAACATTTGTTTTAAATATGAGGGGGACTTTACATCACATTGATTTGAACATGTTTTTGTTTAAAATGTATTATGTTCTTTATGTTATTATGTAAAACAGGCAAACGCTTGGGACTCAAGCGGATAAAAACTGTGGGTTCAGTGGTAGGGACACCAAGATTTTATTTTTTATTTATTTATTTATTTTTTGTTGGGTGGGGAGGGGGTGTGTTCCCATCTAGTGGTACCCCTTGTTACAAGACTTAAGAGCACATCAGTTTGTGTTTTTATGTAAAGTAGTCTTTTACTGATGGCTTGTCTTTTAAACTGAGACTTTTATTGTTCTTGATTTGTTTTTAAACAACCATCTTGACCAGAACTCCCCTGGTCAAATAAAAGGTCAATAAAACTAAATAAAAACAAAGAGGAAACTGTCTTTACTTAACCTCCAAACTCTCCAGATTACAAATGAAGGTCTGATCAGATTTCCAGCAAACATGAAACATTTGATCTCAGCTTCAGGTGGAACTATGAAAATACACTGTATAATGTTTACAGGATGTAGGTTTGATACATGCTAATCTGAGGAAGATAACATGCTCACAGTGTCCATGCTCTTATGAGCTCTGCTGAAATAAACTTTTCTAATTATGATGGGATAAAATAATTAATTACCCCATTGGCAAAGGACAATCATTTTTCTTCGTTTCACTTTAATATTCTACCATATGCTGTCTTTAGTAAAACACAAGGGAATAACTTAAAAGMTCAAACATAAAAACAATCTTATTACCATGAAAAATCTTATTGAAGTAAAACTCAAAACCTTAATATTAACAATATGGAAAATCATACTAGATGCAGCCATGATGTGTCAGTATTTTAGATGATTTGCTTATACCATCAAAGACCTGTTAACGCTCAGTGATGGGAATGCAACTCAGCTACTATCACATCAAATTTTAGCCTAATATTTGTAAAACTGGCAATTATAGCCATTTTTATGTTTTGCTAAATTGATTATCTCTGGYAGCCATTGTGAATGGGGTTGGCTTTAAAAGGTGATCAGTTATAGATGTTCATCAAAAGTTTCTGAAAGTTTCAATAAAATCCATTCCATGGTTTATGAGATGTTTTGCTAACAGACAAACAAGGTTGAAGTGACAAAGGACTTTTTTTTTCTAAAATGAAAAGCCACGCAGTTTACATCAAGACGTGAGGAGGTTTGATTAACCCTTTAATATAAATCTGTGGAGTAAAAAGAAAAAAGGGATATGTGAGTTAAAACTCCAATCATTCCTGATGTGAGATGTACAACCTGAGGGACTTACCTGTCAACAGCTCGATGGCTGTAGCTGTTCTCCATTTTGTTAGTGATGATTCCTGAGGTGGGAACAGGGAGCGGCTGCTTTGGGGCGCCATGGTGACAAAACCTGGAAAGATAAAAAAGAAGTGACACTTTAGCCATGTCTGAAGTATCTCAAGGATTGCAATTTTCGACACAAGACATAAGAAAACGAAATTCAGTTAATACCACCGTTATTTTTGCTTAAAGGGGTGTTTCTCAGATGTATTTCTATACCAAAATAAAGTAACTTTGTCACCTTCAGTTGTTATAAAAATGCTGTCAATTCATAAAAAGCAAAAATTAATTTGACATCACATCACAGCAATTTCTAAATGCCTTGAAATTAGCCTCTGTCTCTTTAAGAACCTTCTACTGATTCCATCACKCCCATTTCTGCAGTCATCACAACAGCTTCAGGTCATTYACAACCAGTCTTAGGAGCGTTGTATTTTTTTGTAATAAGATAAAAAGCAGCAACATTATACAGTATCGGTTTTGGAAAATAGCAACTCAGGATACAGTTGAAACTTACTTGAATGATACCACGTGGGACACGAAAAGTACATTTTTTGAAGAACCAGAGGGAGTAGAGAGATGACGTTTCAGCTTGGTAAGCTATCTCCCAGTCATTCTCTCACACACACGTCAATGTCAAGCTAATTTATTTATTACTAAAATATGGTGTAAGCGCACAAAAAAAGAACACAGTTTAGCTATAATATAAGTTAAAAATGGTAACCATAGATCACAGATAGACCAAACAGCTGAACAAAACAACGGGAGTGGTTTTTCAGCTTACCGGGGCAGACAACAACAATGTTTGTGTCCTGAGTGTTGGAATTATATCATCTTTTAGTGATAATTTTGTAATTAACCYACTGTTAAATCCCATTTTGTTCAGAAAGCTATCATCCGTAAAGTGGCTTGCACAAATTTAACAATCTTTTTTTTTTTGATCAGAGGGTTGATTCCAAAAATGAAGCCCAACCATTTTTTAATAACCATGTCATCCATGTAGGGGTGAAATAATCAAGGAAACTGTCTTGGACCTCAGACCACTGATGGGCCTTTAAAGAGACAAAAACTCTGTTCCACTCAGAACTGAATTTAGGCCACTTCGGGTCGCCTTAACCTGTAAATGAGACACTATCTTTTTCTTAATCAGATAATAGACAGAAGAATCTTCTTTTTATTTGATTTATTTTTCTTTTAACTGGAAGTTATTACGCATTTTGACAATCAGAGAATGTTTATCAAAGWTACAGRAGRAAAGARAACAGATCTCTTTTCTCCCTCAGTATGATTTCAGCTATGTATGGACTTTCTGAGCTCAGCAGACACACACGCATGCAGCGTTTCACCAGTTGTTTGCTAATTGTTGCTGATAGCCKGCAGGAGTCACAGGGGAGGTGTGATCTGTGATGGAAAAGCTCGGCTTGGAGACACAGCCCAGCTTKTACATTTACTGCACCTAACAGGCGGTTCAAGGCCCGACCGGCCATTTTTGTTCTCCTACCACAGGACATTACAGGATTTCACAAACGTGCATGGATAATTTTACATGATATTGCCACTTTAAAAGACATTTAAATTGATAACTTTTACCATTTTAAAACGCTTTTATTAAAAAAAAGATTTATATAAACTTCAGCATAACGAGACAAATACTTACCTGCTCCAATAATGTGTTATGAAATGTGAAGAATCAAATGGTRTTTTAGGGAAAACTTCATCCTTTGGAGTATTTAAAAGAAATCCTGTAAGCTCCTGGATGTAAAAAACAAAATAAAGTGAGTCTGATTAAAAGTTTAAAMCTTAAACCTTTGTTCTGATATAAAAATGATAAAAATTGGACCTTTTTTCCAATGATCATCACAGTTGTTGATCTGCTTCTAGTTTGTGGTGAGGGCAAAAGGGAGCTCTGCATAGAGAAGAAAATCAGTTTTTTTTGTACTTTAATAGTTAAAAGTTAAAAAAGAATCTGGAGATCAATAAGGACCAATTGGGTGGGACAATGGAGCCAAAGTGCCTCGTGTGAAACCTGTTTCTCAAAAGGACCGACTGCTCAGAACTGGTATCACAGCAACTCCCTTCAATACAAGAAAAAATATATATATTTCAAATTAAATCTGTACTTTTTTTGTTAGACATTTTTACAGTCAGCATGGCTCAACCTGCAGGAGGGAYGGAGAGGTGAAGTCACTTTTCATCACCGAGCTGGAAGTTTGATGAGGTTCAAACTGAACATCAGCCGAAGTTCAAAAAAAGGAAAATAATTTACATGTAAACATRGCTGCAGAAGAGAAATAACCAAGTACTTTGTAAATATGACTAAAAGGATATGAAAATGACAGCAGAATCTAAAAAGCTTGTATTTTTTTTCAGGTGTCATAAAACATAAAATTAAATTTGAACTAAAAATAAAAAAAACTATATGGAGCTAATGGGGTCATAAATTTTGATTAAAAAAATAATACATTTCAAATTGAAGAAAAAAACTAGAATCTGACAAGTAGTTTCAAACTTTTTTCCTGTTTCAAATCGTTCTTCATTTCAGTTTCAAATTTTTTTAAACAAACTTTATGGCCTCAGTTGAGCTGTTTTTGTTAAAAAAAGAGGAAATTTCAGCAAAGTTCTTGATATAGATTTTTTAAAATGTGTTTCTGAAAATTGATCAATGACTTTTTCACTATAAAAAAGTAAAATAAAACTTTAAAAAAGACAAAAATCACTGATGTGAAATGTTTCTCCTGAAAGGTGTKTAACTGCAGGTCTGTTCCTTCTGTGAAACTAGTATTTCATTTTTTACCCACAATCCTGTGCTTTAAACCAGCTGCAGCAAAGGAAACAGTGTAGAGTCATTTTTAACTAAATGGTCATCTTAGGGCAAAAGGTCCTTTGTCTTGTGGATCCTTTTGACCCAAGGACAGCAGGAGGGTTAATATTAGCTGCTRCAGTCCTGAGCTCAGATTTTACCTGACAGTGTGAGATGATGATGCACAAAAATTCTTTGGTAGAAAAAGAAAAGAAAAAAACAAACATTTAAACAAAAACAGAGGGTTTTAACGGTTGTAATTTAAGAAGCTGCTGTCTCCCTGCAGACACCTTGTCCTCTACAGGTCCAGTTTTTCACAGAGTCCTCAGCTGATGGTTGATGGGGCTTGGCAGAAACCCTGAAACGTTGGAGCTGACGTAAGGCTGGTAGTGCAGCTTCATTTCAGAAATGAAACTGTCAGACAACAGGCTGCAAAACAGAAAAATAAAAATGAAAGTCTTTGTTAAAAGTTTTGAGGTAGCCACATTATAAGCAGCTATAACTGAGTTAATTTTGAAACTGTGACAATTACCAGGGGCTGCACACTAYCACGAGCACCACAAATGAACCACACTGTTCTTTTTCCCAGCATACATTTTGACATTTAAAAATCACCGGTGTATTTGATGATAACAATGTCCATTTTCCACCCGGGGGAGGTTTTGGCATTTCGCAGGTTTGCTCACTTCAGCAGCTAATTTGTCCAAATTTCTGATGTGGACTTTAAAGAGCAAAGACTTTAAAAAGACAGGAGCTAAAGCAGACATATTTGGGTTTTAAAAATATCACAAATTAAATTAAGACAAGCAAATTTTCTCAGTCATCACCTAGTTTCTTGTCTTTTTCCATATTATTAGAAAACAAAACATTGCCTTCGTTATGTTGACTCACAATGTTTGACCATGTTATTTGTCMATGTCTGTATGTGTGTCTGTTAGCAAAATATTTTGTGAACTGGTGGGTGGATTTTATTGAAACCTGCAAGAAGCATTCATTGATTGTTTAGCTACAACCAAACTTCAGTCACCTTGATTCAAGATGGCCGCCACAGCAGAGCAGTCTTGGCAAACAAAAAGATGGCTTCAACTTAAATGACTATACCTCAGACAAATTCCCAGAYATTGAGTTACAACTTCACATGACAGTTGTTAAGATATTAACACGTGTAACACCTTTCAACCCTTGTGGGACTTCCTCACTCAGGTCTCACATCTGAACGACACCTGGGTTGGATGCACTCACACCTCCGCTCACAGTGAGAGCTGACACCATGTCTGCTCTGACACTTACCCAAGCTGCGGGTTGTCAATTTGGTCCAAACTGGGCTTGTAATAAACAGCAGGTCTCTGGTTTGATGTGAAGCCTGTGGCAGTGGGACATCCCAGGTAGGAGGCGAAACTCATCCTGTCTGAAGTTARAACCAGAAAAAATAAAAATAAAAACCTCCTGTCACAATAAAAACCAGACTCAAAGTGATCAAATGAAAGTTTTAATATCTGAAACACGTGAATGTTTGCTGCCATCCTACCCATAGTGTCTGTAGAGGACATTGTGTGAGAGTTACTGTTGAGTTGGACTGTGTCGGAGCTCCGTTGTCTCCTCCAGCCAGATGCTCCAACAGGCGGTCATGACAGTCTTCTCCTGCTCAGCCATCTGTGTCTGCTGTAATAGAAACTGTTGCAGACAGCAGTGATGGATGGATAAAACCTGCAGGCGTGCGCATGCTGCTGTAATCAGAGAGAAAGGCAGCGAACGGGCCTTTACTGAGGCCCGACGATTGAACCGGCTTAGAATCAACTGGAGAAAAACTGACAGCAGTCTGTGAGGACAACTTTAAAACTAATACAAATGCTGGAGCGGTTATAGGGGGCGGAGCCACAGGGGTATTGGCCACTGCTGAAATCTGATTGGCCCTCTGAAGTGGTCCTGTCCTGTCACTCATCTGTCCTTTGCCTGAGAGTGATGATGGTGGCTGCAGTTCCATGTTCAAACACTAGTGGCACAAATGAGTCAAATATGAAAGTCCAGCATGAATCGTACAGAAGTTTTGAATAATGCTGCAGAAAAAGTTTTTCAACAATGGCTGTATTTTATCACATCCTGTGTGTTTGAGAGTATTTTATCTAAGTACAGTAAAAACGTATGTAAACTTGGTACAGACAATTTACTGTGTAAGTTTTATTTAATTACATTACATTAGTGCTTGAACATGTGTGACTGGTTACATATATACACTTTACCAAAACTGTGGATTTGTGTGCCAGGATGTTGAACAAATACTTGTCCCTTCCATGAATGTTGTGGCCCTTTGATGGCCCGTTACTCAGGAAAATCCTAGATCCGCCACTGCTGAGTGTAACAGCCCTTTGGAGTAATTAGCTTGACTTTAAATGACCAAAGAAATGAGAAACATGTAATACAAGAGGAAAGCAGAACTCACCTGGAACACCACTGTTTGATCACCTCTCTGTCTATTGTTGCTCTGTAGGCAAACAGCTTCTGTTGCTAAGAGATTCAACACATTACAGATGAAAAGAAACACAGGAGTGCAATTTAATGTAACAAGGTAGGCATTGTTAGGATTCTCCTTTTCTTTAGTTGAATTGTTCTCAATTTAACTGCTTTGTGTAGTTTGAATAATAAAATCAAAGACTGCAGACAATCTGTGGAGCAAGCTCAAATTGACATTGTGTGAACTCTGATTCAGCATTCAAACTATTGTTTTCCATATTTGTTTTTCTCTATATGTTTTTCAATATAACTATGAATCTTTGTTTTATTTTAGTCATTCATAAATATCAAAGTAGCCTATTTATCTTGTTCAGCAGACAGATTCCAAGAAGTTTGCTTCACCAAACTTGTTCCATTTTTGTCTTCTAATGCTACTTTTAACTACTGTTTTGCTAATTTTTTCGAGCTTTTTCTGACTTAAGCTATAACTCTGGCACATAGTTTTTAGCTAACCTTTTGCTTTGTTTAACATTCAGCCAGCTTATTGATACTTTTTGTTTTTAGCCTTTTGATATTTTTGCCTATCCTTTTAGTGCTTTTAGCTTGTCTCTGCTTCTTTTAGCCATTGTCCAGCTTTTTCTACTTTTAACTAGCATTCTACTAGCTACTGTTAGCTTTTAGTTAGCATTTTACTAGTGTTAGCTTTTAGCTAGTATCTTGCTATACCATCAGTCAGTGTTCTGCCACTTTTGGCTAACATTTTGACATTTTTTGCATTTAGATAACATTTAGCTTTGAAGTAGTTTTCTGTTTACATCCATCCATCCATCACCACCAGAGTTAGGTTGTGAGGGCAGCAGCTTGAGCAGAGAGGTCCAAATATCTCCTTCCACAGCCACCTCTTCCAACTCTTCTGGGAATAAGGCCAGTGAGAGACATTGCAGTGGGCTCTGGGTCTTGCTCGGGGTCTCCTCCTATAGGACATGCCCAGAAAACCATCATGGAGAGACATCAGCATCCTTACCAGATGGCCAAACCACCTCAACTGGCTCCTCTGGATGTGGAGGAGCAGCAGCCCTGAGTTTCTCCCAGATAATTTAACTTCCCACTCTTGGTCAACCTGCAGAGAAAACTAATTTTGACTGCCGTATTCAAAATCTCATTCTTTTAGTTACCCAATAATAAACTTTGCCTCGTTTCAGTTTCGGCTTCTTCAGCAAATTTCAACAAAGCAGAGGTGTACAGGTATAAAGTACTTGAGAAAAATAACAAAGTAAAAGTAAAAATACCTTTTTTTTCTTGGGGTCTGGGGCTGGGTGCTCGGGAGTGTGCTGGCTTGGCCTGGTGGCTGCCTGTCGGGGCTTGGGTCCTCTGGCCCTGTCAGGTCTCGGCTTGGGGTGGGGTGGGGGTGCCCTGGGGCCCTCTGTGCCTATGCTCGTGCTTGCCCTAGCGCAGCGGGTGCCGGTGGGAGCCTGCGTGCACGTCACTGCGGGCCATTGTGGGGCTGCTGCATGTGGTCCCTGTTGGGGTTCTCCTGGGTCTCCCCTATGGTTTGACCTGGGTGGGTATGCGGCTCTCCTCGCGTAGGTGTACCCGGGGACCCGGTGCTTGGGGTTCCTCCTGGGGTCGTTGACTCTGGCCTCCCCTTATGTCTGCCTCGTGCCTTGGGGGTCGGCTCTGAGACTCTCCCACAGTCACTATTATACATTCCGTTGGAGAAATCCTGTAAATTTATGCTTGCTCACAACCGCACGCAGACAGGTGTTCAGATCCGAGGGGTTCTGAATGATCACCAGGTATATATAGGTGGGTGTTTGTTTATCTGTCTAAATGCATATACGTATGTATGCTTTTGCTAAATTTTGTAACCTTAATTCTTTGCAGGTGTGCAGACAGATGTTGGATGTATTGTATTGTTTTCTTGACGTATATCTCACATATCATCAATTCTTTCTTTCACTTTTTTCATTACATTGTAACTTTTCTTTCCTTTCCTTCTTTTTTCCTTTCTTTCTTCTTCTTTCTTGTCTATCTAAACAAAAAAAAACACTGATGATGAAGAAGCTAAGATACTAATATTCAGATATTTAGTACTGCTTTCTACTGAAGTGGTATAAAAAAGTAAAAAAAAAAGTAAAAATACCTTAAAAGAAAAACTCTTTGATAAATTTAATTTTGCTGATAAGAAAAACATGCAAACTTGAGTAAAAGTTTCATACCTGCTAATTGCAAAAGTAAAAGTACTTGTACATACTTGTTAAAGCAGTTTTAGTGGAACCAGTTGACATAACTTGGTTAAATAAATTCAACACTTAAGTTTTTTAGAGCACATCAACAACTCCTTTCATKATGAGTGAAGTGAAGTGAAGGATGTTGAGAACAGTCAGAGTCAACCCACAGACCAGCACCAAAGACCTACAACATCATCTTSCTGCTGATGGAGTCACTGTGGAGTCACTCAAAATCTACTGAGGCATTCATGCAGAGGAACTAGGACAACATTCTGGAATGGCCATCTCAGTCCCCAGATCAGAGAGCTGCCCATGCTCAGAAACCATCAAATCTGAGTGAACTAGAGATGTTTTGTAAAGAAGAATGGTCTAAAATACCTTCAGCCACAATCCAGACTCTCATTAAAAGCTATAGGAAGTGTTTAGAGGCKGTTATTTCTGCGAAAGGAGGATCTACTAAATATTGTTAGGTTATTTTTTGGTGTCCAAATTTATGCACCTGCCTAATTTTGTTTAACCAATTATTGTGTCAGAGTGGACATTAAATTACCCCTTAAAAAGAAATAAACCAGACACAGACATAAGTATTCAGTTTAAAACAGTTTTCTCTTTGCAAAGAGTGAGAAGTTTCTGAGGACGCTTAAAGACAGGTCTCAGCAGAAAGTTCTGACCTTGGCTGGGAAAAGCTGTACAATTTATAATAAACAGAGCACAGAGAGAAACATCTTGACCAATCACAGGGTTGCTTCTTATCAGTTAGTGCAGCTCAAAGCTGCAGAGATGAAAATTATGGCAGCAAGAAAGACATATTTAATACAGTTGATTAATGCAATAGGATCAAATATAAAAAATG
>NW_013952506.1:838028-840446 GCF_001266775.1 Austrofundulus limnaeus | reverse complement strand
ACAGAGTGGACACGAGGACATACACACAGAGGAGGAGAGCATCAAGCAGCTTCAGCAAACACAATCACTTTAACACACACACACACACACACACACACACACACACACACACACACACACACACACACACACACACATCGGAGCATCTCAGTTTAACCCTGGGGGTAGTTACCTCCCAGTCTGTTTTGTACCATCTATCAAAGCACTGTTCTTCTTTCAGAAGCAGCCTCAGAGACACACTGCTGCTAATGAACACCCAATAAAAGAGACTTTTCTTTAACAAAAAGGGTGATTTCTGCCCTCTAAATCCTGCTTTGTGCTTCAGATCTCACATCCTCCTGCAACACTTCAAACACCGTCTTATTATCTTAAATCCTGCACTGTTTTATCTTCTGGTGGGATTCTGAATAAAAGCAGGAGTTTTTTTTTATGACAAGCTGCTCACAATAAAACCATTTCCACACTTTCCACCCTTTCATTCTCACCTCCTGTTTCTTTTCTTGTCGTCTAATTTCCTTGGACTTACAGTGATTCCTCACCTCAGCTTCATCACCCCTCCGTCCTTTTTCTTTTTCTTTTTTCCTTTCCCTCCATCTGCCAACACAGGCAGTCTGCAGAGGGAGCCTGTCTTTTACCAAGCTGTTGCTTGTGTTGCCATTCAGTCTTTCTTGAGTGAGATTCTGTCATGCCAAAGCCTGGGACTGTTTATTATCTCCTTCAAGAAGAATAAGTAGAGGGAAACGCCTGCACCGTCGAAAGTGACAGTCTCATTTCCTGCCTCCTTTTCTCAAACACAATGTGCACATTATTGGCATCGATAATCGTAAATCCACAGAGGTTCATGCAGAGAGGAACAGACTGGATGTCTATTTTCATTCCAGTCAAAAATCACACCAGATGATTGGACTTATACRGCTTGAATCTGACAGAGGAAGTGGTGGAATCACCTCCTGGCGGTAAAATGGGAACCTGGAGATGTTCAGCTTTCCTTTGGTTGTTCATCCCAACAAACAAAGCAAAACGTGACTCAGTGATACTCAGTTTTAACAGCGAAGGCTTTTTGGTTAAGGCCTAACATTCCATGAAAGACTTTTTAGAGTTTTGGACTAAAGTTCTTTTTATAATAAGAAATGGCAGAGTCGCAGGTATTTTGATTAAACTTAGAACATCGGTGGTTCAACACTGTTAGGAAYATGTGTTAGGGAAGACTCTCAGCAACTTATACATGTAAAACTGACAGAGTTGTACCCATTTATGTGTTGGTAATGGTTGAGTAGCTGTAGTGGTGGCCAGTGCCACAGTCTTTGTAACTTTAAGGCTGAGTGTTCAAGCTCAGATTGTTTTTACAAATCTTTCATTGGAGCCTTGAACTGGCAACCTTGGCTGAAGGAGAAGCCGAAAGAAAAAKAATCTGTACAATGACAGGGTTTTTGTGGTTATTTTTGTGTCTTTGTAGGTCACTTGGCAGTGGTAACCATTTTGAATAAGGTTGACTTCAAAAGTTRATCAGCTGTAGATCAATAAAATTCAGTCAGTGGTTCATGAAATGTTGTAGTAACAGTTATAAACGCACACAGAAAGGCAAATACATAATCACGTCTTTCACCCTTTGTCAGCAGAAGATGATTTGAAAAAGAAAGAAGAACTTCACTTCCTGGTGTAATAYTGAGTTAAAAAGTCAAAGACAAAAGAAGGCTGCAGATGTTCTAAAAATAGACTGAGATGATGCAAGAGAGGGTCTCCTGTTGTGATGATGCTTTTGGTTTTCCTGAGGCCATCTGTTGTGGTTCAGTCCTGTCTGCAGGTCTTCAGTCATGTCTGCAGGGTCTGCAGGTCTTCAGTCCTATCTGCAGGGTCTTCTCTGTAGAGTCATGTCTGTGGGGTCCTGTCTGCAGGGTCCCATCTGAGTCCTGTTTTTAAGGTCCAGTTTTCTGGGTCTTGCTTGAGTTTCTTGTCCAGCTGATAGTCTGCAGCTCTTGGGGTTTTCTCTGTCGTTCAATAACTCATTTCTTTGTCTGCCATAAAATAGAAGGATTTAAYGTTTAAAGACATAAAGAGGCAGCTGAAGCGCTCAGAACCTTCTTTGTGTCTCAGAGATCCTCTCTCTGCTTCACTGCTTTGTCTTATCTCCATCCTGCCTTCTTCTTCTCCTCCTCTCATTTTAAAGTGTCATTTCTGTGCTTAACGTACAAATGTGTGTATTCACTGTTTTGAAGTAACTTGCTTAGTCATCCTACTGCATCAACACTGTTTCAGCATTAAAACTATTGTTTTCCTGTATTTTATGTTGTATTTTCTAATGTTTTGTGTGTTTTTGTTTTCATTACTTCTGCACTTTTGCCATTTTAAGATAAGATAAGATAAGATAAGATAAGATAAGATAAGATAAGATAAGATAAGATAAGATAAGATAAGATA
>NW_013952506.1:832375-837959 GCF_001266775.1 Austrofundulus limnaeus | reverse complement strand
ACACTGTGACACACTATGGTGTTTATGAAAAAAAAAAACCTCTGCGTAGGGCAGATTTATAAGCCAGAGGAGTAAAGAGGGGGCCCGAAAAATTATAGCTTCCAATCTTTATAATTGTAGCTGACATCTTACTTCTTTTATCTAACCCTTTATTGTTTTAGCTGGCTTTTCTTTTAACTACTTTTACCACCTCTAGTTTCCTACMTATATTTTGCTAAAATTGGTTTTAGTCATCCTTTTGCTACTTTTGGTTCTTATAACTAAAATCAGACATTGGATTTTACAACTGCACCACACCCAAAAATCACAAGTGTTTACAAAAAAAGCACAATAAGTGTTTACAAAAATCCCAATAAGTGTTTACACACCTACTGCTGCTGCTGCACAATCATTTGTACTGCTACTATTTATTGTAATTATTCAACTGAATAATCATTTGCACTACTACTCTGCTGTAATTGCACATCTGTGTTTCATGTCTGCATTGTGATTCTTCACTTTACAGTTATTGGTCTGTTGAGATTGTTTTGCACTGAAAACAGGCAATTTCTGATTCCTAATGTCGGATTCTGATAGTCTACTGTCTCTAAAACAAAACATATCATTTTCTATTCTTGCACAACTCTTTATATTATATTTTTATTATTAGTAGTCGTATCATGGCTAGTCAGTGTTAATTTTTGTTTTGTGTGCACTATCTATATTTTGTAACTTAACTAGTGTGTGAACCTCTGTACTGATGCTGCTCTGACACCTGAATTTCCCCTCGGCGGGACAGTAAAGGCTATTTCTATTTCTATTCTATTATAAAAGTTTGCTTTGGAATTATCCTATAACTAGCATTTTGTTACTCGTAGCAACTTTTACAACTACTTTTGGCTTTTAGATTGTGTTTTACCAATGCTTTGTGGCTTTTAGCTAGTTTTCTGCTTCTTTTAGCTCTAACAGCATATTCAGCATTCAGACTACACTTCCACAGAAAATGTTGTTTCCCTTTTGATTATAGGTTTCACTCAGTGTTGGTTAGCGTCAAAACTGAACAGGGTGTGGAGGGGAAGATTAAGGTATGAAATGGGACATTTCAAATCAAAACAACAATTCTGTAATACAGATTGTTCTGGGTAACGCAATAAAAAACTGATTACCTGGAACACTCGGAGCTGTTGCTCTGAAGTACAAAAATATAACAAGCTCCAACACTGCAGCAGGTAATTATTAAGACAATGTGCCGTCATCCTTGAAATAAGATAAAAATGTTCCTCCCCACTGCAGCTGTGATTCATTTCCAGCCACGCTGACTAATGTGTTGCTCAGAGCTGAGGCTGTCCACCATAGATTTTTAATTGCTTTTGAAGGCTAAAACAACTTTTGACAATTGACGCCTTTTGTCTGCCGCCACTAAAAGGCAAGTCAGATTTTTGCCTTTGTCTGTGTGATCATCAGTGTCTGTTACCAAAATATATCAGGAATCACTGAATTAATATTACTGAAACTGTCAGAAAATAATAATTGGATCTACAAYGGATTAACTAACGCCATTCAAGATTTGGTTCATGAAAAACAACAGACATTCTACAAGAATGAATATTGTTGATCTTATTATGGAAGTCTAGGCTTTCAGGTTCTGGCAAAAATGAAAATGTGTGGAGGAAAAAAGCTCTCAGGTTACCATTTCTCTAAAAAATTATGTAATTTTTACCATGTTCACAGTCTTTAAGTGAACTTGTACTTCAAAGGAGATGTTTTCCAAGACAGACGTATTTTGTATGTAGCTGCTATCACTGGAACAGCACTTTTAAGCTCTTTCATGTTTCATAACTGCTGGCTACATCCATGTTTTATAAATATAGTGACACTTCATCTGCATGGTGCTCCGCAAAGATAGTGTCAGGGAAGGAGAGTGGGGGAGGACTCATCGTTTTGGCAGTTGTACATGAGCGCCACGTTAAAATGACCTGTGTTCCTGACAAACATTCACTAAAAGATTGAGGCAGACTTTTCCTTCAGTATGTCAGCTTGGACATTATGTGTGTGTGTGTGTGTAGCTGAAAACAGTTCACATATCTAAGCTGATACTGTTGGTAAGGGAGTAAGAATGCTGCAAGAATTATTCAGCCATGAGAACATGTTCTTAATGGTAGACATTCAAAAAGACAAACCATTAAAAAATCAGAGAAGACATTTCATTCAAAACAAAATTAAAAACTCCGATGGTGGCACTGATGTCATAGTTCAGGGGTTTTAAACATTTATTAATCTGGGACCCAAACCAATGGTGACAGCAAGGACCCCCTTTATACAGTATACTGTATATACAGTATTGTGCACACTGACATTAGTTGTTGACTGTTATCCTTAGGAGCTGCAGTGTTGTAAATATTGCAAAAGTTACAGCAGGTTGTCAGATATCTAATGTGAACCCGTTAGAGCGAACACACCAGGGCAACATGGCCTGTATGGATAGTTGGCAGGCCCTCTTTGTGTGCAGAATGAATGCAGGGTCAGGCTGTGAGGGAAGCAGCGTTCAGCTGGTGTCCTCACTGAATGTGTGCATTTCTGACTGGAATATTTGCTGCATGTGGGATCCATGGTAATGTGTGTTTAAAGACATAACTTTGAGGAGAAAAATGTTTGTGTTTTTCTTTTTTTTTTTTTAAATTTGCCCAGAATTTTAAGACCCACCCGCAGTACCTCCATGTCCCCGTTAGGAGTCAAAACCCCGTGGTTGAAGACCTCTGTCATGGTTAGTAATGGTTTAGGGTTACTGTTTTTTTTATATTGGTATTGAGTTTCATTGTGCTTAAACAGGTTTTGGTTAGTTATGTTTTAAATTTTCTTCAATTACTGCCATTGCATGTCTGCAACTAACTTCTGGAGTCAACYTGATTGTTGAAATTGTCCAATACAGAATTGGGTATAACTGAGTCAGTTTTACAGGCAATTAGCTAAAACCTGGAGTGGTCATTGTTCTGAGGCCCCCTAACACATCCAATGAGAAACATCAGATAAACCTTTGGCATTAACCATTGGGCTTAACCTGTCTGTTAGCAAAATATTCCATAGGCCAGTGTAAAAATATGAATGAAACTCAAAAAATAATCACTGGTGTACATCTACTGTAAGTTTAAGAACCTTTCACAAAAAATGTTCAAATTGAAAATGTTGCAATGAGCAAAGTAATGTAATATAAAAAAATAATCCTTCATTGACTATCAGAAAGTTGAAGATTAAATATTCTGCTAATTAATAGATAAATACAATGTTCAAATGACCTTAAAAAAGAAAAGACAACAAAACAGACAAACGAGTCTCTGAACGCAGTTGTAGCAAAAATGATTCTTTAATATGGAAACAACATCAGAGCTCAGCTCCAAGGCTCCGTCCACCCAGCACACTTTGAAACACTGATGAGTGGAGGAGAGCGAAAAGAAAAACAAAAATCAACCAGAAGATCACAGTCCGCTCGGCCCAAAAAAACAGGAGAGGCTAAAAAAAACATGGAACGCAAAACCAAAGTGCTACTAGGCTTGACCCTGAGATGCCCTCAGTCCTCCCCTCCTGATCCAAAGTGTGACCACCGGGACACCTGTCTCTGCTGCCGCCTGGAGGGGGGGGCTCTCCCACCTCCTCCCCGCCTCACCCTCCTCTCCTTTCAGAGCCAGCGGCTGAGGTCAGGGTGGCGGTGGGTATACGGTGGAGCAGAGCGCCGTGYATGCGGGGTCTTTTTGGACGAGCGTGCTGCCAGTTGAAGGTCCGCGGGTCTCGAGAGGGACGCGACCGAGACATCTCGGTTAATTTTCATGGCTCCAGAGGAAACGTCTGCGGTCGCATCCTTCTGCGTTTCGACTCCGCGTGAAATCCGATCAACRTCGGCGTCGCTCGCGAGAGGTTCGGATGGAATGTTTTGAAGTTTCTGAGGAGATGAGACCAGGACAGGAGGGGCAGGGAAGACGTCTGCTCGGGCCACCCAGTAACAACCTGTTACTACACCGTTACAGGGACATCAACGGAAGCACTACACAGATATGTACACAGCAAACAAAGCAACACRTTGGAATACTGAGCTATAAAGGTGGTGCAAGAAAGGGAGGGTCATAATAGTCCACAACAAACGCACACGTCCCACGTCCTTTGTTTTGTATGTGTGATTGGTCCAATCTTTAAGGCTCGGTACCCTCTTGCTACAAACAGGCAGCAGCGCCGCCGCGGCRACACAGAATACAGTCTCACGTCTGTGCTTGACTTTTAAATATGGCTGTTTGGTGATTCTGATTGCTGAGCTGAAAGATTCGCTCCTCCTGTCATCTGGGATGAGCAGCATGGATCTACTTTTTTTGTTGTTGTTGTGCTAAATCATTCTCTGGTCCACAGAGCTCTGTAGCAAAAACTAGGTGCTCTTCAGTAATGTGGAGGGTGATGGATGAGAGATGCTAATGGACCAAAAAAAAAAAAAAGGCCAAGGTAGATGAAGGAGAATGGATTAGTGGGAAATTAGACTCTGGTGGTGTATGCATTACCATCTGAATGGAGGAGTAAATGAACAATCGAGCAGAGGAAGTGGAAATCTATACTTAGCGGAGGATTAAAACTAAGCGGTGTAATGAAGAAACAGAGTGGACACGAGGACATACACACAGAGGAGGAGAGCATCAAGCAGCTTCAGCAAACACAATCACTTTAACACACACACACACACACACACAGCGTCACATGTCAATCTACATAAGAGGAAAGAGGAAAGAGGGAGGCACTGCACATAGAGCACTAGCACTACGATGGACGAATGCACACCTAAAAAAAAAAAAGACACACACACTACTGCACAGAGTTCAGGTCTGCGTTCCACTGCACTCTCCTGGCTGCCAGAACCTCGCTGTGTCTTTTCACAGAAAGAAAGCAAAATAACCCTGAAAAAAATGGGACAAAACAAGAACACACTTTGGCTATAATTAAAAAAAACGTAAACCAGAAACAAAACTTAGAGTATAAAAAGAGCCACTGGGTTTTTACAGAAAGCATTTGTCTCAGTATCTGGCTTTTGAACAGCTCTACGCTTTTTCTTTTAGTCTACCAAGTATATACTATTAACCTTACCAGGCAGCTAAAATCTATACAGTACTGTCATGGTTCATATTTATAGAAGATATACACTATACAAAGTTGGCAACAAAAAAATAAAATAAAAACTTAAGTAAGTACATGAAATCAGATTGGTACAATAGTGTGTTTTTCTTTAAGATAGAGCACTCTGTTGAAGAGGTGGGCCATGGCAAGGTGAGAAAGTGGGGGGGGGGGGGGGGGCACTGATTGCCGGAAAGAATGGATAGAGCTTCAGGAGGGGGGGGGGGGGGGACACAACAGGAGCGCTACCGTTGACATCCATAAATGAAAACAGTTCACTCTGTTTCAAAACGTTTCAGAATATGGCATTAGGTCAGCTAAGTGTATTGCTTAATACCTCCCTGATTAAAAAAAGGTCCATATCATGGCAGGATTGAAAAGCTGCTTCGACACATCATGTTTACAACCAGTAATGGTTCTGGTTGAGAGGTGAGGTGTGTGTGTGTGTGAGTGTGTGTGTGTT
>NW_013952506.1:829651-832365 GCF_001266775.1 Austrofundulus limnaeus | reverse complement strand
TATTTATATTTGGTGTGTCTGTGGATATTATGACTCCCCCTCTGTGGGAGGGATGGTGCCGCAGGGAAAAAAAAGACTGCTGTCCTTCCTGGAGACAGCAGCTGGCCATATCTGCTGAACCGTGCCACATAGGTGGCAGAGACGGTCCTACAAGAACACCAGAAACCGATAAGTTCTATCCCTGCACTGTACCGACGCCCGGCCACGTACATAAGGTTGTTGGCATATGGAATGGACGGAAGTGAGTGTTAGAATCCCTGCGGTGACAATAAGCAGGCCTGTGTATAGTGTTTATGGGCTGAATATAAAACATGAACATTTTAAATATCAGAGGGAAAAAATCATTATTAACAATGGATCAGTAATATGGCAGTTTTTATATGAATCAAAAAGCTGATTTTCAACTTAAACAGGGATCAACAAACCTTAGACTCAAAAATCAGATTTTTGGAAGGGGGTCAGTGAATGCACCATAGTAGCAACAGAGCAACTTTGAGGTTGGAAATCATGGTTAGGTATTAGTAATATTTGTAAAATATATATACAATATATCATAAATTGTTTAGGAGCTTACTAAAATTAAACTATAGCTTTCACAGGAGTATATTTTCTTTTCAAATAGGCTGAGCAGTTTCAATTAAGGACTAGCTGCCTTTTAGAAAGGTGAAAGCACAAACCAAGTTTACTTTAGGAGCAGAGTGACTTCAGCAGACATGAGGAAATATGGATGATTAAAACGTTGCTCTGTTGTTACTTTTTCAGCTTTATTTATCATGAATGGATTTAAGAACGTTTGGAGCCGAGGTAGGCTGTATTTATCATTTGACTGCTGTTACAGTTGTGTTTGTCACACTGATAGCAATCAATTCAAATAAAAGAAAATGATCAATTGAAGGCAGTTATCAGCTATCTAATAGGAAAATCCTGTTTTACCGTAGAACTGCGTGTATTCTTTTCGCTTTCTGTCACACAATAAAGTGCAACATCACTTCTGCCCCCATTACATGTGAAATTATTGCTCATTCATGGCAGGAAGGCTGTTAAATGATGGTGTATAGTGAATGAATGAACAAATGAATGGTTTAATCTAACCCATCCAAGGTCATAAGAGGTGTGGGTGCAGAAGGTGATGCAGCACCACCTGATGCATGCAGGATGACGTGCTTATTCCAAAACTGATTTCATTCAAGCTCCAATAATAGTTTGATAAAATTAAGTTTTGTGTATAAACCAGCTCAACTGCTTAAAACTCATAAAAAGTGGGAAAAGAATCATTAGTTCAACATTGTAAATTTAGACGACTGTTTTYGTTTTATTTCACTTTTAAAATGTGGACGTGTGTTTCACTGCACATTTTTGGTGTAATAAAATTCTTTATGGGTGTTTAGTCGTAAAAATTAAAACACACTCACAGCACCCTGCAACTGAAACACGCTCCCACGGCTTTAAACTTATTTAACATTTATTCAGAGTTATTTTCATGTTGGACACAGCTGCAGAATATTTTAAGCTGAGGTCTTGCAGCAAGTAAAACAAAATGTCTGTGATAAGGGGCAATTTTGTGTTTGAGGAGTGTAAAAAAACCATTAAATTGTTATAATCTGCCTTATCAAGTAAATATACTGAAGACAAGTGTTTCACTGTAAACATTATTTAATTGTCAAATATGCTATTAAATCGAAAGTCAGATAAATTAATGTTGCATTTTTTTTTTGAGAAAACCCAAAATAGGCCAAAATTATCATTTGTAGCTCAGAGTTCAAAATAATAACTTTGGCAGTTCATGGATTTGGGTTTTCATGCTAAGCCTGAACTTTTCTTGTTGGAGTTTAAGGTCTTTTCCAAATATCCTACTGATCAGGAGAAAAGCCTATTATTGGGTCAGTTTGTTGTAGTTTAGTGCGTAATAGGAGGATGAGTCACAAGCATGCAAATTGTCTTTACAAGGTCAGCTTGGACGGGTTGCATCTACTCTGAACCTGCTCCCTCCCTCCATATAAGCCCAACCCCATGTAGGAGCCCTAGCACAGCAATAATGACTCCTGATTCAATGAGGAAGGCATCATCAGTGTCAGTGCAGGGCCAATCCCGTCTAACACAATGGCATTACAGTAAATCCTCCCGCCTGGAAGCTGACAGGAGCGAGACGTGATGCCAAGCATGCAAGGTAGGGTGACTCCGCGGGGAGGTGTGTGGTCCTCTCTCACACACTGCAGCCCCAGAGCCCTCTGATGGTGTGTGTGTGTGTCACAATGGTGCTTCATGGCACAGAAAACACGCTACAATTTGTGTCGTAGTGAATTACCTGGACGTAATGGGTGGCAGTGTTGCTACAGTGAACGTGGGGATGTGGTGAGTATCACTCCTTCCCTTTTTGTTTGGCCTTGCCTTGACCGCACGACACCTCCAACAAATCAAAAACCAAAAAAAATAAAATAATAAAAAAAACAGCAGACATCAAAAGCCCTTATTCAAGAAGGGCGAGCAAAATCAGCTTCGTCAACATCACCACTGGTATTCATGAACATTGTTTTTCGTCATCGTTTTAAGTGACGAACAAAAACTCTGCGTACAACAAATGTTTTTTTTTTCTTTTCAACAACAATATTTACATAAAGTTCTTTTAAAAAAGGAAGGATTTTTTTTTTCTTCAGGAGGTTTTGTAAAGAAAGGAAACACAAGAACACTGAGCACACACATACTGTACATACACG
>NW_013952506.1:813616-828857 GCF_001266775.1 Austrofundulus limnaeus | reverse complement strand
CACACACACACACACACACACACACACACACACACACACACACACACTTGCACACATTAATTCAGAGATTTAAAAAAAGACCCAGAAGAGGAGGATGAGAGCCCTACATCCTCCTGTGTCTTCCTCTTCATCTCCGAAGCCCAGAAATCACAGAGCAGACGTCACCTCCCCCTCCCCCGAGCACTGCCAACCCGTTCAGATTCTCCTCCCTTGATTTTCAACCACAGCTATAATCATCATCAAAAACTAGCGTTCATTATTGTTGTTATTACATTTTTAAAAAGTGCAAAATGAACTTTCCCCCCGTGCCTCATTGACAAGGCAGGGCAGTAGAGGATGGGGAAACAATGGCAGTAAGAAGAGCAAATAGAGCGCAGGAAGGGAAAGAGAAAAGAGAAGAAGTTTCATTTTTCTGCTGAAGTTGAATCGTGGTTGAATCCCGTGAACGCACCGCCAGGCGTTGTGCAGTCACCCGGTGGTGACGGACGAGCCGCCAGCTCCAAGGCAGAGCACAGGGTAGCAACTCAGAGCGTCCTTAAACTAAAAGGAAGTGTGTGTGTGCATGAGCACAAACGTCACACTTTGCTTTTTGCCTCCATTTTTTTAATGTTAACATCGGAAGATTCAAATCTGTCTCCTCAGTTGGCGTTGCAGTGAAAAGTGACATCATGGTATCTCGGGATGGAAGGGTTGTTTTTTTTTTCTTGTTTCTTTGTTGTTGTTTATAACTTCTGTTTTCTCTCTCCGCGTCAAGGTGTCTATGTCTGGGGGAAAAAAAACAGGAGATCGTGCTCCCACTTTCCCAGCTTTGGAAACTTCAGTTCTGTTTAGTTTTTTGTTTTGCTTGTTTGTTTGTTTTTTTTATTGTAATTTATATATATATATATATTTAAATCTCTATTTTTGTTGGAGCTACAGCACAGCACCCACAGCACGCAGACGACAAGGAAGGCTCCGGAGGAGGGGCGTCGTGGGGAGGGAGGGGAGCAAAGTAAGTCACTAATATTGTGCCAGAAGAGGAGAAGAGAAAGAAGAGAAGGAGGGGAGAAAAGAGGAGGGAAGCGACAGCATTATGAACAACTTCATCCTGAGTTCAGCTTGTTTCATCACAAACACAATTACCGATCCACTTCCAGTAACTTCAGCTGAACATTGAACCGCTTTTAAATAAAAATAAAGGAGGGACTTGATGCAGAAGATAGAGCATTATACACTTGAGACAGATGATGAGAACAAAGTGGTGTATATATAAAAAAAGAGGTAGGAAAAAACAGACAGACAGATTTAGGGGAAGTTTCGCCAGTCTATRTGCCTAATATTTTAAGATGCGTATGTACATAAAGGTACATTATGAATAAAATGCACAATTCATTCAGTAGGATTAAATTAGATTAGATCGATACCAAAGATTCACTGTGATCCCATGGGACTGGCACCTTTAATAGGTCAGGCTCTGCTTTGAAGTTCAGAGCGAAGGGATCGACAAAAAAAAAAACTGATTATCAGACCTCCGTAGGAAAAGTGCATCAGGACAGAGAGACAGACAGACAGAAACAGGGGGACCAGTTGGCAAAGACACGGCAGCACAAGAGGAGAGAGGAATGTAGAGACAGAAGTGGAGGAGGAAATAGAAATTCCGAAAGAAAAGAGAGAAGAGTTTAAAGGTTTAAGAGAGCAGATGGCTAATTGTACCCGTGTTTCGCAGCCTGGCAGCAAGTCAGTCTTGTGCATAAGGACGGGAGCAGGAGGAGGGGGAGAGAAGGGGGGTGTGGCTAGGAGACAGGAAGTGGCCATGGAGGAAGCTGGGTGGCGCGATCAGGCCTTGAGAGCGTGCCACTGGGCGACGTTAGTGCGCGGCCGAGCGAGCATGTCTTTCCAGTGTTTTACTTCCGCCGGTCCACTCTTCCACGATAGGTAGATCTGAGGGCAGGGAGGAAGAGACAAGGTGATCGTGTGCGCTTCGTGAAACCAGCTCCAAACTACCAAAACCATGAAAAAACAAGTGCCATCTCTCTGTTCTGCTCTCTTSCACGTGTCGTTAATGTAAGTGTCGATGCCTTCAGGATGACAGGAGTCACGATCTGCATGCAGCGTTTGGCATCGGCTATATTAGCATGAGTTGTAGCACCGCTGAAGAGCAACAATGAGTTGGAAAGCAAGGAAATGAATCAAGAATAATGGTTCACTCACAGGCTGCACCACCAACGAGGTTTAAATGTATTTTCGTGTCATGTAAATGAATGACACCTGCAGTCGCAGTCACTCAAATGTAACCTTCCCTTTCCTTAAAAAATACAAGCTTTAACCCAGAGATGTGCTTCAAAATATTCTGCCTTTACTCATTGAATGAAGAAACAAAATGAATGAGAGAAAGGTTTGGCTTGTGTTCAGAAGAATGGTAAAGGATGGAGAGTAGTTTCAGTGTTAAAGTGATGTTTTTAGCCACAGGAAGACCTAACCGTACTTAGCCGATTAAAAGGCAGGCACATTTGTGGGCAGCACAGTTTTGTGACACTTGACTCTAGAGGGCTATGTGTTAATGTACTTTAGCACTCTCTGTGAAGCAAAATGGGATTGTTTTTCACAGCAAGATTGCTTTTTTCAGCACAGGGTCAGCAGACCATAGAAGGATGTTGGCCAGATAATCTTAAAAACTACTATGCAATTTGGGTCTGCAGCGAAAACAAGCCTTCAATCAACTATTTCTCTAATGACCTAAAATCCGTGTGTTTCTAATTGACTGAATAACCGTAATATCTGGTTTATAACAGTATTTGACAAAAATGTGTCAACAAAACATGCTTCAGAATAAATTTGAACGGGTGCTAGAGGGTTCTGAGTCCCTTCCTCTTCCTGCTAATGACTTAAATACACCTGCCTGTAAACCTTTGCCCAACTGCGAGGCTCTAACCCTCCAATTTTCCACAAAAATAATAAGTAGACTGTAAAATGCATGATTGTTTAATTGCCCATGACATCAATTATTTTAATAAATATAACACTGCAAACATATTTCAAAAAATATATAAATTCATGCAGCTGAGATGTACAGTTGTTGAGATATTTACATGTGAAGTAACAGGAAGTGATGCCAACGTGGAGCTGAACAGAGCATTGTAAGGCTAATGGTGCGTTCACACCGAACGCGATTTCAGCTTCAAAATCGCAGCCAACGCTGAAGTTTGAAGCTTGTGCACTTTGAGGTCAGACGCAGGACAGCTGCGCTGCACGGCGACAGCCTCCCCGCCCCTCCCTCCTCTGTGGGGCTGTTTAATGTCGGACGAGGAAGTGGCTTTGCTTTATTTACAGACAGCCAGAACGTGTCACGTTCATCAGATAATTAATTCATAATTAATTCACCAGATAATTCAGAGAAGAGGCTCACAGCTGCTTTCAGGACTATTTTTCCAGTCTGATGAGTCGCTGCCACGCATTGCTGCGGATCAGGACACGACTGCAGGCACTCATTTTAGCTAAAGAGCAGGAGCTCTGTCTGTTTCAGGTTAGTGGACCTCATTCAGTAAACTGTCCCGTCGGGAAATATGTCGCTACGTCACACAGTGGAGTCTCTCTGATTGGTTGACGCTGCGCGTCGAGCTGCAAAAGTTCAGATTTTCTAACTTCAGCGATTTGGACGATTTGGACGATCTGAGCGTTCGACGCTCAGATCGTCCAAATCGTTCAAATCGCGCTGCTCTAATCGCGCTTGAGGCGCCGCAGAACTTCCCGACGTTGCTTGAAGCGCGTCCACCATAGACTTTGTATGTAAACCTGCTGCTCCTGACGCTGAAATCGCGTTTGGTGTGAACGCACCATTAAGAATACAATACAACAGATTATAGAGAAGAATTTGATGTCTCTTTTGATTACTTTGACTCACTGACAGAAAAACATGAAGAAGAGTCAATGTTCAAATAATAATGTTTGAATAAACAAAGACCAGGGAGTTCTTTTTCCTAAAGAGTTCCCCTTTGATGTCACTTCCTGCTTTATTTAGACTGAGCCAAGTTCAAAAGAAAATATGATAGATTTCTGACAAAATGGGTAAAATCATGTGTATTATGCCAAGTTTCTTAAATATCAAGATGTTTTCTGTGACTTTTTCTGTTAGAAAGATATGCATGTCACATGCAAAAACTAATTGGCCTAATCTGTTGTCCTGATTTGTAAAGATCAGCATCGACCACTGAAGAATCAGTCAGCTTCTTTGTAGTGCAGTCAAAACCCAAATTAGCATGAAAATACACAAAGTAAAACTGTCATCAAAATTGTCAGAGTACAGTTTTTGCGTGGATTTAGTCACTTTACTGCACGACAAAGAGCTGAAAACAGTTTTGTGCATGCTGCTGAGAGCCACTACGTTACCTTCCCGATAACATCGTTGCGGCTGAGCCTGTCCTTGTCCATGACGGTGATGATGATGGTGGTCTCCCTCAGCACATGTGCGGGGACATCGAAGGGGAAGGACTCGTTGAAAACGGGATTCAAGCAGCGCTTCATCACCACTGTCTTCTTCTTTTCTACACGCTTGTCCTTGTGCATGAGCCACACCTTCACGTAGGGATCTGCCAGAAGAAGTGCAGAGCCAGGATGTTTACACAAGAGCGACCGCAAAGATGCCCATGGATAGCCATTCTTTGGGGCCAGGTTTGCAATTACCCTTTGATTGTTAAAAGTCAGGAAAGGCAGCGGGGAAGCGGAAACCTCATTCGAGCTCAAGGTTAACCTATTCCCTGAGCTAGGAAACACACAAATGAGTGAGTATTATTGGAAACTGGGCCTAGGATTTGTGCTCAAAGTTCTGGAACAAAATTTATATTTGGTAAGTGCTACAGCACCAAGTAGTGAAAGAAACTTCAATTTTTCCAAAAGGTCAGCATAGAGAACCTTCTGAAGAAGAAATTAATACTTTAAAAACTAGAAAGCACCAGTCTGTGCTGAAGTATATTTTAACTGTGAGGCCCTCATAGATATACAACAAGATAGAGGACGTCAGAGAGGTACTTGAAGTAATGTCACCTTGCTGTTGCAGCGGTGTACAGTGGACAGTACCTGTCCTCTGCACAGATTAGTCAGTAAATGGTAGTAAACTAAGGCAAAGCCATGTAAAGTTATAGGTAAAGAATCTTCTGATTTGTGTTTATTCTATATAAAGACATAAGAAAAACAATCTGGTGATTCTGCAGTATTCTGTTGTTTAAACTTAACCTCAAGTGTACAAAAATACACAGTAGATCACATCCCATTATGTTAAAGGTATCATACCATGCTTTTAAATCCTTCTTTTTCACGTCTAAATCATTCACTTATTGTCTATTTAAAATAAAACTGCAACACTTTGGTCTTAATTCCTCGTTTTTGTTGCTCCACAGACTCCTTGCTTTCCTTGCTTTACATCTGTTCTGAGTTGCGCCTCAGATCAAGCTGTTTTGGTGCGGTCTCTTTAAATACTAATAAGATATTTCACACCCCGCCCCCTCCAGGTCGCTGAGCGTTCGACTCCACCCCGTTCGGCCATATTTGTAGTTTCATAGCAAAAACACAGTTATCTACCGACTAAAAACTGTTTTTAAGATCATTTTGTTGCAACATTTAAGATTTAATGTTTACGTTTAGATTTACATGATTTGATTAAGGATTTAAATATTTCACGTAAAATATTTAACATTTATTTTAAACATTTAATAAAAATTGGCAAAATGTGAGCTAAATAATAAAATGTTAGTGGAATATTTTACCTAGGATTTTACACTCAGAAAGTGAGCCAAGTAATAAAACGTGTGAAATGTTTTTAACATTTTATTTTGCATTTGGTTCCGCATATGAATGAAACAGAATTTCTGGTACGATATTCTTTGGACAGATAAGACCAAAGATGTTTGATGAAAAAGCAGACATAAACACTTCATACTTACAGTCAAGCAGAGTGGAGGGGTGTTGACCTGTTGACAACTAAATTTTTGCTTGTTTTTGTATCTGGGCACCAAGAATTTCTCTGTATACCAAAGTATTATAGAGTCAAATATGAGACCATCTGTCTGCCAGCTAAAGCTTGGACCAAACTGAGTCATGTCACAGGACAATGATCTCAAACACAGCAGTAAAACAGAAGAGCAGAATAAAAAGAGAAGAATCAGCATGTTACACTGGCCCACTCAAAGTCCAGAGCTCAACCTGTTTGAAAAGCTGTGCTTTAGAGATATCTGCAGAAATGAATATCTGCAAATATCAGTTAAATAAAATCTCATAAAGAAAATATCGCTTAAGTATTTCAAGAAACTCCACAGTGATGTTAAAAATGTATGTACCGGTAAGTAAAATATCACCATATGTGTCTGCTGGAGAACGCTGTATGAGGCTAGCATGAATGCTACAAGTAAAGCTAGCAAGTGAAACTAACCAATACCATTTCATAGTGACAATATAATTTTCCTGTGAATACTTTCTAAAAACCCATCAAATCTGGTTAAAAGCCCAAATTTTAACAACTCCACCCAAAGCTGTTTTTTCCAGCCCAGCGTGTTCAAAAGAAGCCCAGTTGGGTGGAAAATCAACCAGGCAACACTGATGGTTGCACATTCTTTCGGACAAACTCAGCTTGTCCCAGTGCTCAAATCCAGCTGTAGCCTGCACCTTAGCTTGGGGCTGTATCCTGAGTCACTGTTACAAGTACTGTAGAACATTGTTTTTTGGTCCTCCCGGTGTAGTTTCAAGCTATTTTCAAGAATTTATT
Organism: Austrofundulus limnaeus; assembly: GCF_001266775.1. Lineage (NCBI taxonomy): Eukaryota > Metazoa > Chordata > Actinopteri > Cyprinodontiformes > Rivulidae > Austrofundulus > Austrofundulus limnaeus. The sequence continues at coordinate 822,124 of NW_013952506.1, read as the reverse complement.
TTATGTTTAAACACAGCTAAAGAGACGCACTGTGATGAAGCTCCTCTGCCAGTTTGTATGCACACTGGTGTCGAGCGGACTCATGTGTTCTAGTGTTCTAAAAGTAGCCTGAGTGGAGGTCCCCATTGAAACAGGGTGGGCCTTTTGTTTTTAGTATTGTTCGTTGAAACTCAAATTCATGACAAAGGCCATCACACTCAGGTTTGAGAGGGAAAAGAGTGACCAAACACAGAAGAGTCACTACCTGAAGTGCCCCCGATATCCATGGCTTTAAGATGACGTGCTTTAATAATGTTCACAGTGATGGTGTTGGCAGTGGGATTATAGCAGAGAGACACCAGCAGGTCTCCTCGTCTCCCCTGAAAAAAAAAAAACACAAACACAATAGGAGTATGACTCATCAGATTTAATCAGGGGATATCTAACGTCACATTACTCACTGACTTGCTGTGTAATGTTATATCACTGCCCTTTCTGCCTTAACTCCTTGTGCCAAATACAGATGGTCCGGTGACCAGGCTGGCTTAGCTAAGATCGTTGTTCACCCAAAAATCTTGTCAAACAGGCTGAGAGCTGTGACCAAATGTGTCACACTTGTTTTTTTTTAAATAAACAACACAGGAATTAAAAGAGTGCACTGGTCACGGTCCTGCCTTAGTGACCATTGCTTCGTCTCTTACGCTGCCATCACTGCAGGGCTTGAGCTCCTTCCAGAAGGTCTTCAGCTGGCCCAGTTCCACCTTGTTTAGAGGGATTGACACTTCTCCAATGGGGTCGTTTCTGCTGAAGCGATCGTAGTCCAGCACCTGGAGGTAGAGGGTGCGCTCTCTCACCTTCTCATAAGGGAAGCCTGAAACGGACACACAAACAGACGACACTGCAGGGGGCTGCAGAGGGACGGCAAAGTCACAGATTGTGGAAAGGCATGTTCCTGACAGCGCAGAGAGGGCAGTGTAAAAGTGCAACACGCTACCAGCAATGACTCTGGCAAAGGCCAAAGTGTGCGACAAAACCTGTTAGCCTGCCTGTGCTCTTTTAAATGACCCAGAGGGATTGTTATGCTGAGATACTTTCTCTCTCACATACACACACAGCCATCTCATTCATTTTTTTAGGGCTCAGGATATTCTCACAGGAAAGGCTCAGACTATTTTTAACAATTTTGTCTGTTTTATCACTACAGAGACACCATAATGATCACAGAAAGTCGTTTATACAGGAATAACTCTTCTGTATCTCAATAGCACCTGCAGCTTGCAAAAAAAATCATCACTTAACACAAAAATGTTTAGTTTCTTAAGCTGGGTTTTATCAATAAAAAAAGGTTCTGATGTCACAACATAATTGAATTTTCGCATGACTTGCATAGTGCCCTTTTTGGTAGAGAAAAGGTTTTTTTCTATTAACAAAATGACAAGCTTATTGTGTGGGAGCTTTATGTCTGCAATTCTACGTTTAAAAGAGCAATTTATGAAAAGATCTAGTTCTACATTTGTAATACGTTTCATGATTTACTGGAAGAGATTTAAAGGAAGATAAAAATGAACATTGCTACAAATTCTTGACTGATAATTCACTTTGTTTTCAAGTTGATCCCTAAAACTGCCCAGATGTCTTTTAAAACAAAGTTGATGGCTTATTGTGAGAATCTCTCCCTGGTGTTTAGAATAAAAATGTGATTTAACATACAGTAATTCTGTGGTTTGAGGGTTGTCAATATGGCTATGGTAAGTATATTAATAGAATAATAACATTAGTAAGAATATTTCCTTCTGTGTACACTGAGGGTCTTTGAGAGATGCCACACACTGGTGGATAGTGTATACCTCAGCTTGAGACACAGTTGCAAAATAACCTAGTGGGTATATGTACTCTTACTCACTAGTTGTGCAAAATCAGCAACCCTGCACCTACTGGCCCTTCAAGAAGGGATCTATCTGTAAAACAATAGAAATGAGAATCAGCAGTTCCCCAAGTTGAGGTTGGGACCTCCACTATGTGGTCATAAAACACCAACTAATGGGTTTGAAATGATTTCCTAAAATAAAATAAAATTTAAAATAAATGCTGCTAACGCTGTTTCTATTATAGTTTATTAAGTTCGTTTTTAATTGACCTAATAGCCGTTTGTGACATTGTTTTCATTCAGCCGAAGAAATCCTGTTCATAAATCTTTTCTGCTGTTGATTGGAGGGTCAATGCTTTAGACCAAGTTTATGTCTGATCATATAAAGGCAATGATATGGGTACTCAATTTCTAAGTGAACAATGAATAATGATTTAAAACCAATAAATCACTGCTTATTAAAAACAGTTGTAACTTGAGAATTCTACAAATCCGAAATGGCTCTAGCATTTGTGGTTTTATTTTGTTTTTGTACACATTAAATAAATAAATAAATAAATAAATAAATAAATAAATAAATAAATAAATAAATAAAGTGAGAGTTGGACTCCGCCAAGGCTGCCCTTTGTCACCGATTCTGTTCATTACTTTCATGGACAGAATTTCTAGGCGCAGCCGAGGTGTTGAGGGGATCCGTTTTGGTGGCCTTAGGATCGCATCTCTGCTTTTTGCGGATGATGTGGTCCTGTTGGCTTCATCGGAACGAGATCTGCAGCTCTCGCTGGAGCGGTTCGCGGCCGAGTGCGAAGCAGCCGGGATGAGGCTCAGTGCCTCCAAATCCGAGGCCATGGTCTTGAGCCGGAAAAGGGCAGAGTGCCTTCTCCGGGTCAGTGGGGTCGCCCTGTCTCAAGTGGAGGAGTTTAAGTCTCTGGGGATCTTGTTCACGAATGGGGGAAGAACGGAGCGGGAGATCGACAGGCGGATTGACGCAGCGTCTGCTGTAAAGCGGGCGCTGTACCGGTCCGTCATGGTGAAGAGAGAGCTGAGTCAGAAAGCGAAGCTCTCGATTTACCGGTCGATCTACGTTCCTACCCTCATCTATGGTCATGAGCTTTGGGTCATGACCGAAAGAACGAGGTCCCGGATACAAGCGGCCGAAATGAGTTTCCTCCGCAGGGAGGCTGGGCTCTCCCTTAGAGATAGGGTGAGAAGCTCGGTCATCCGGGAGGGACTCAGAGTAGAGCCACTGCTCCTCCACGTCGAGAGGAGCCAGTTGAGGTGGCTCGGGCATCTGGTAAGGATGCCTCCTGGACGCCTCCCTGGTGAGGTATTCCGGGCACGTCCCACCGGGAGGAGGCCCCGAGGAAGACCCAGGACACGCTGGAGGGACTATGTCTCTTGGCTGGCCTGGGAACGCTTTGGAGTTCCCCCGGAGGAGCTGGAAGAAGTGGCTGGGGAGAGGGAGGTCTGGGCCTCCCTTCTGAAGCTGCTGCCCCCGCGACCCGACTCCGGATAGGCGGAAGAAAATGGATGGATGGATGGATAAACAAATAAATAAATAAATAAATAAAATCTGTCCTCTGGAGAAAATGGACAAAATTCAACGTATTTACAAGCATGAATACAACTCTTTGATGGCTGGAAATGAGAGAGACCTTCAAAGAGGAAGGTTTCGTTCCAGTGGGGGTTAAGGTTCTTCCTCTTGACCTTGGTCTCCAGCTTGTGCTTCTTGTCAGGTAGCAGGTAGATTTTCACAAAAGGGTCCGAGGTGCCGGAGAAGTCTTTGGCCGGGAGGTCCTGGCCCCTGAGAACTTTGACGGTGAGGGTCGTGTTTTGGAAACTGTAGCCTATGCTGAACTGGATCCGGCCCAGCTTCTCACTGACGGGCCCTTCGCCGTCATCATCCTCTGAACCTGGAGACAGCTGCAAGATTTTAAAAAAAGGCAGATAAATGAGTTCAAACACTCACACATACGGCAGTAGCAGTCAYTCAAGTGAAAAGTTCAGTCCAAGGGCAGACACTTTTTGTATCGCAAAGCACATGCACACAGACCTTGGTGGAGAGTAGCAGTGAGGGCTGGGTGGGGGGGGAACCAGGTTTCATAGCCGTATTTCTCTCACAGCAGCAGCTCACACACAGAGATTGGTCTGATGTTACGAAGACTGAGAGTTTAATTTCCTTACTAATGTTCTTAAGAGACAGGAGGTGCTCAGATTTGAAGATATAGAGCTTTAGACCACCCATTCTCTCTCACACAGGCACTCTGACTGCTTTATCATTGCCGTGCACTAAAAGGCTGATATCTGATAAAAGCAGCAGATGGGAGGGAAAGTCAGAACAGGAGACAAACAGGAAAAAAAGGGAGAGAGAGAGAGAGAGAGAGAGAGAGAGAGAGAGAGAGAGAGAGAGAGAGAGAGAGAATTGCATGGGAAGGATGGAGAGAACAGGAAAACACAGCTCAAGGTTGGCTTTCTGCACTTGAAACTGTCTTCCACCAATTTTCTCCTTATAGCTCAACCTTCCATCTTTGATTACCCCCACCCCCTTGTATAGTTCTTTTTTGGGGGGAGTGGGGGGTGCTTTAAGTCAGAGCTATGGGACAAACACCCACTCAGTATTTACCAATATGAGGTTCAGAACAGGAGGAGCAAGCGGGGAATATTTCAACTCTAATTTGTCAAACAGTGTGAGTCACCTTGGATGGCTTGTCTTGCTTGATTGCCACGGTGGGAACTGCCTGTTATTTTTCCCTCCAATTAGACTCCCTCATTACCATCCCCAGCTTTAGATCAACCTACCGTTTGTGACTGAAAGGATTTTGTTTATTTTGTTTTACTGGTCACTTGAAACTGCTGTATATCATAAAACAATGAGACTCCTTCAGTTTTCAGGTGTACGTAATCAATACCCGATTAACACTGATTTAACAGGATAGAACAAGTCATTCATTACCTCAACAAATAATGTTGGTTTACTTGTTAGTACCTGACATTCAGCACACAGTGTTGGTAGGGAATGAACTAATGAGAGAGGTGAAGCAACGCCATCTTGGTTATGCTGCACCGTTGTATTATCTTTGGGTTCAGTTAGTATTTTACACTCAAAAGTAAATCCAAAACAGGGAATAAATACAATTAACTAGGTATGCAGCCTTGTGAAAAAAATCAGGAGTCATCCCTTATTTCCTTATTTCTTTCCAATAAGCCAGACTGTCTTCTAAAGTCATCTTGATCAATATTTCTGCAGGCTTATTTTGTCTGTTTTTTACTCATTTTCAGCCTAACACTGAACACCAGAATTTGAACTTTGTGCTAACTTACTCTGATGGCATTAACTTGGCCTCCAGCACTGATTTAAAGGAGACATACTGTGCTTTTACATCATTCCTTTTCATATTTAAAACATTCAGTTTTGGTCTATATAAAGTGGAACTGCAATGCTTTAGTCCTCGTTATTGTAACTCTATAAGCCCCGTCTTTCACTTCTGTTCCAAGGCGTTTCCCCGATCAACTTGTTTTGTCTTTTTAAATGCAAATGATGAACTTCAGACCACACCTCGTTTGGTCATTTTTTGTAGTTTGATAGCAGCTATATGATTATCTAGCGGCACAGAAACTTTTTACTAACAAAAAATAATTAAAAGATGTCAACAAGAGAAGACTTGTCCATCCAGCCTTACATGTTGGAGACAGAGTCTGACCCAGAGCCGGAGGAGGATGAAAATGACAAATCTGAAAATCTACGCAGCTGAGGATTCACAAAATTGGTTAGCTGGAAATCCATGACCTTGTTTAGCAGTTCTGCAGTATATACTGTGATATTACTGTTCAAAATACCTAATAGGGAGTAGAGATACGACCCAAACACAATATTAAAATATCCACGCATTACTGGAAGAGACAAAAGTCAAATTTTCTGCACTTATAGTACACAACAAAATGTATTTAAGAACTAAAATATTTGGGGGGATTTTGCACGATATGTCTCCTTTAAAGAAGCTTCCCACATAGCAGATAGGCATGGACCAGGTCTGGTATCAAGCTGGCACTGCTGGCTGACTGCTGGCATGGCACGTGGCTTGTCAAAAGGATGTGGGCCAGATCTGGTTTAATGATTGTATGCCACAACTGACCCAGTTGTGGTTTGGTTTATGTGGTGCTGGCCCTTGCATAGACCAYCTCAGGCAAATTACATCTGGGCCACCAAAAGGCCGTCATTCTTTGTGGTATCTCTGTCATGTGTTAGAGTGTTGGTGTGTTGTGACCAGGATAGGTTCTGTACCTCCACATGTAAAACACATCGTCTCAAAATATTTCACTTAACTATGTATTTTTCATATCTAGGCCAGACAGAATGTGAAGGTACARGGTGTCTTACCATCACCATGTCTCCAGTAAGAGAGTTGGCCAGGTCGGTTACAGAGGAGTGGCCATCTGCATCGGGTGGCTGGCCCTTTGGGCTGTTAGCTGGCTTGTTGCCCCTGAAAGCACAAACTGAGGTTGACAAAAAGAAAAAACTTGCCCGAACATGTGCTGAGAGCTTTAACTCATCTACAGAAAGAGAGAATGTCTGAGCGCGCGGGGAGTCCAACCTCCACCTGTTTAGCAGCTGAAAACAGCCTGTCTTAAACAATCAAATCTGTCCCAGTTTACTTTGGATAGATGTCACTTCAAAGGGAAATGTGCTTTCTGCAGATATTGTTAGCGAAGCCAAATATAAGCTGCCAAAAGTTCCACAGATTAATGGTGGGCGCTACACCTGAGGACAGTTGATGTAGAGAGATGCGATAGCTGAGAGTTTGAGCCTGAAATGACTGAAAATGTGTCCAGTTTGGCAAAACATCTAAAATAAACACATTTTTAGACAGAACGCAAAAAGATTAATTAAAAAAACAGAGCTGCTAAACTTAGAAACTGATCTTTAATCCCCCAATCCTTGGACAGTTTACGATCAACATTTAATCCCTCTGAAGATGAGACACACATGYATAATGACTTGTACAGAAACATGACATTACTAAAACAGCATTGGACGACATGTATAGCAACGTGAAGAAGACAGACGTGTTTTTCAATTTCTCTCAGCTGCTTCGACGACACAAAAACGCCTTTTTTTTAAAGACGAAAAGGAGAGAGCAGAGATCTCCGAGGGCGCAGCTGGCACTGAGACACAAACATTAGTAGATGTTAAGTTTAAATCCTGTACATTGGGATGGCATAAACACTCTTAGAGAAAACCTCCTATGTTCATACATCTTGTAAAACAAGAATCACAAAGTGTACAAAAAACAAAACAAAGGAAAAGCAGAAAATAAGACAAAGTATCAAAAAGAGAAGCACAATCGTGAGATTAAAGAATGCATGAGKAAGGGACAGAATAAAGAGGAGAAGTCTTTGTAAATGCAACATGATACAAAGGACGCACGGCAATTCTTAAAGATGACCGGTCAAAGCACATGAACACAGAAACACCATTAGGCAGGAAGTAAACGAGAACAGAAATACTGAGAAAGAGAGAAAACAAACAGACAGAGAGGATTCGGAAGTTGCAAACACATTGACAGAAATCATAAGGACTGTGAAAAGTACACAAGCAAGCTGATTTTTTTAAAATCTGTTTTTGAGGAGATAGCAARTATTAACAGCATGAAACAGTATGAAAACCAAAGAGAGAGTGCGATCATTACAAACACCAGCACATTAGAGAGAAAGAGAGAGAGAGAAAAAACTGAGCTGCAAGAAAAGATAGGGAATGAAGGAAGGAAGGAAAGCCTGCAAACACAAGAGAGGCTTAGTTTGGTCAGTCTGATAAGTATCAAAGAATAAGAGACAAAAATAAAGAGCTACGCACACATTTTAACAGSAGACAAAAGAGGCAAACATGCTGGAAGGAGAAAAAAGCACAAACAACAAAAAAAGGAAAAAAGACAATAAATACAGTCGATCATCAGGATAAAGAGTACAAGAACCATCGTTTTTTGTTTTAAAGGAGAGCTCGAAAGAACTGATAAATGAGAGAGAATGAAAGAAGAAAGAAAGGGATATACTATACAAAACTAGAATATCACAGAAACACAGAACGGGACAAATAATAAGAACATAGGAAGAGCACATTTAGAGTGTTACAAAAGAGGACTTTTTCAGAAATTGACTACAGAGAATAAAGGTTGTTTTGAAACCAGCCGGATTTTTTCCAACCATTTAGCAACACTCTAAAAGTGTGGATTGGGAACACAGGGCCAAAAGCGCAAACTGGCATTGGCTACATGTGCATATATAATATATGCAAGTAGTTGTCACTCAGAAGAGAGTGAGGGCAATGCCTCGGACGGGCAAGAAACAAGGAGCCCATATAAAAAAAGTCTGTCTGTCTGGCCAGCATTCTCTGTCGAGCTTTCACTGAGAGAATGGTTTTTTTTGTTTGTGTGTTTTTTTGTAAGGAGCGCAAAGTACTGCGAATTTGGATGAGCGCTGATGCTGAATGCAGTAATGTATGCATTTCCTTTGCAAAAAAAGGACAACGACAATACTGGAGGAAACTATACTGACAAATAGACAGACAGAAAAAGCAAGCGAACAAGACAAGCAGACAATCACTTCAGCAGAAAGGAACCAGAGCGAGGCGGGGAGGAGTGTGTGTGTGTGTGTGTGTGTGTGTGTGT
>NW_013952506.1:759768-813001 GCF_001266775.1 Austrofundulus limnaeus | reverse complement strand
AGAAGAAAGCATACAGAGACTTGTAAATTCTGCAGTCCTTACTTTCAGAGACGGTGGGGTCTACATGAAACTTTTATTATTACTTAAAAAGGAAGCGCAAATAAAAGGTTATCAATGCTAGTTAGCTAACATTAGCAATTTGCCATTGTGCCAAAATGCTTTACCTGGCCCTCAAACAACAGGGGCGGTTCTAGGGGCGGAGCCACAGGGGCATTGGTCCCTGCTGAAATTTGATTGGCCCCCTGAAGTGCTCCTGTCCTGTCACTCATCTGTCTTTTGCCCAAGAGCGATGATGGTGGGTGCAGTTCCATGTCCAAACCCTAGAGGCGCTAATGAGCCAAATAGAAAAGTCCAGCATGAATCAAGCTGACAGAAGTATTTTTCTTTTCTTAAAATTTAAACAATCCTGCAGAAAAACTCTTCCAACTCACAAATAATGGCTGGATTCTCTCACATGCTGTGTGTGTGAGAGTATTTTATCTATGTRTGTACTGTAAAAATGCATGTAAAACTCGTAAGGAGAATTTACCGTGTAGCTTTTTTTTAATTATATTACAAGTGTTTAAACGTGTGACTGGCTAAATATATACACTCTACTAAAACCAGGGATTTGTGTGCAACTTGGCCCCTCTATAAATACTGTGGCCCTTATTAATGGCCCCTTACTCAGAAAAATCCTASATCCGCCACTRTCAAACAGAGATTTAGACAATATTAGCTATACATACAGTATTAAGGTGTACAGTATAGGCCCTACTCTATGTTTTAACACTAGTTTCACTAGTTTCATGYGYTTTGTTTTATTTTGTTTTTCTGGAGTTGATCTTGACTTGGTCTCGARTTAGGTGGTCTTGACTTCAACACAGTTCAGGGGCTAAGAAATGAAGGTGCAATCTGAAGCTCAGAGGGATTTGTCAGGATATAAAACAATGCACCTCCCTCCTCAAACCACCTCTGAAGTATAGACAGGAGAGTGAACGCCTCTCCCTCATGCTTCATTCAGAGGGCTTCAGTTCATTCTCAGGTGCAGCCGGGGGGACGGCCTCTACGCAAGCACCAAAGGTGGTCCTCTGCTCTCCTCCAGCATGTTAGAGCRTCCAGAGCTGCAGCTCCAACAGAGGAAATATGTTTCCTTCTCTGCTACACACAAAAGTGAGGACCGTTTCCAGTTTATTTAATTTCTCAAATAGCAGTATTATTTGTGACAGATGGTAGAGCTACAACTGATTGTTTTTGGTGCCAATGTATTTTTTTTCCTCTCCTCACCTTGGGGGAGCTGATATGGTTGATGCGAGTCTGTGAAGCCTGCAGTGGTCTACAGTATCCAGTGGGAGGCAGACTGGGCACGGATCAGATTCTCCCACAGCTAAAGGCACAGGAAAGTGGGCTGTTGGCATAGCAACGACTCTTGAAACACAGACCGTACATATGGGAGGTTTGGGGCGTGTGTGACAAGAGGCTGTTGGAAGTGGGCCGATGGGGAAAGGGTGTGTTTGGGGAGGGTGGGGTGGGGTGCAACAAACAGGCAAAACACACWCACGTAGAACATAGAAGATAAGGTTGAGGATATATGACAGGTACGGGTGAGAGCCTCGCAGACACACACATTCACCTGAACGGACATATGGAGGCAGGCGGAGCCTTTTTTTTTTTTAGGTTTCACCGTCCTGTAATACTATCCTGTTTGGTTACCTGACCGAGGGCCAGCAGCTCGAAGAGGGGGAGGGGGGGCGAGGATGTGGGGGGGAAGACACTCCACTTCTAGGCTGGAGAGAGACGCGAGAAACAGAGCCCATCCCACTTCCCAGCATCCCTTTTTAATTTTTTATTTTTTTTCTTCAAACATTCAGACTCCTCGCCCTTCTGCAAACATGTCACACTCAAACAAACATGCTAAGACCATGGAGTGATGTGTGGCACCATGTCTGCTAAGTTTCAGAGCCGCCTGGTAAGATCTGTAATAGTTTAAGAGTCATAAAATCACCGCACACTGTTACGTAACTCATCATCCACATGAAACGCTTTAATAGGTGGTCCTGCTGCTAAACCTATTGAAGCACTGGTTCAGATAATTTGAGGTGGAGTTCTATGGTAAGTTCCTAAACAATAAGTATTTTACCTGCTGTAGATAGCTCTTTCAACATCCTCAGTTTGGATCTTCCACTTATTTTCTGTCATCTTAAAGTGATTTTTAAAAATTTAGCTACCATTTTTTTATAAATCGCCATAAAAGAAAAACTCCTCATGGTTCAGTAAGCTGACACAGCAGGCTAATGCTAACATCTGCAGCTCATTATTATGATTTTCAGACTTAAATACCTTAAATTATAAAATATTTTTAAAGTGTCTCTCCTCTCCCTGCGGCACATTTGAGAAATGTTTTGGAGATGTGCGCTGAAACTAAATATGCATTTGTTGACTTGAAATGTTAAAAATGCACAAAAAAGCAAAGAAACACCACATTTTTTACTGTTTACTTTGGATATATATATTTATAATTTTGTTAACTCTGAAATTAGTTATTTTGTTCAAAAATACATTTTTATTGTGCTTTYCCCTATTTAATCTACTTCAGTGCTGTGAGTGAACAAGTGAACATTTCAACATATAATTCCGATTGGACTCAAAGGCTTTTATTATAATTATAATAAAAAATTGCTAGGATTCTGGTTACTTTATTTAAAAGCCTATTATTCTTGCAAGAGGGATGAAACTGAACGTACAGAGAATTGTGTTCACAGCTTGTTTCTCTAAACTTGTCAGTTTTTCAGTAAGTTACCAAAACAACTACATTATTGAAAATAGTGGTACTTTTCCCATAGCTGCCCTTTGATATCTTGCCTTAAGCGTTAGCATGTGATGTTCTTAGAGCTTTTGGTAGAACAAGAACTGATCCACCTTGTTGGATCTTTCGGCCCTCTGGCCTTCTCAGTCCTCCCTAACACAGCATGCATGCAGCCTAGAACACATTGAGGAAACAATAAAACTGAACTAAACCTAAAAAGGTAAAATGGTAGAGAGTTAATAAAAGCATCATAATTTTCCACAACAAGCTAACRGCTAATCTGAGTGAYGCAAAGCAGATTGCTTTCTCCTTAAAACTTCCTTAAAATTTCATAGAATGCTAGTTTATAAACAATTACATCTTCCCCAGTTTTGCATAACAAGGCTAATTTTCATTTAGTATAGTCTGGTACATTAAGTGATTATTTGCAAGCACAAATAAAGGGCAACAGCCACTAGCTGTAGCGCTTCTGCCAAGAATAACTGTGTAAAAACTGAGCATTCAAAAGGTTTATATAAAAAACTTAGCATGAACCACTACAAAATTTTAATATGAAATCAATCCACTTTGATCTCAACCTTTCCTCCGACAAGCTATGGCCCCATCTCTCTGGTCAGACTAAAAACTGAAATCTTCAAATTCAAAAAGCTATCTACAACAGGTAAGATACTGCATGTTCACAACATTTCCACAGAATTTAACTTGAAAAAATCTAAACTGTTTATACTTTTAAGCAAAACATTGTTACATTAGCTTACTTCCTGTTTGTTTGARCTGTAAGTTTGTCTGAATTGGCATTGATTACTGAGATTTATTTTTGCAATAAGCAACAACTATTTGATGCAGCCCTCTGTGTGCTCCTTTCACTGAAACCCAAAAGGAAAAAAAAACATAAAAACATTTGTAATGTTGATCTTTTAAAGCACCATTTCATGGCTTTTTACCCACACTGCTGGTATAGAAAAGTGCTGAAGATAAACTGCAAAGAAGAGCACTGTATAGTCAAAAGATGGGTTTAGCGCCTAACGTATCTTTAACAGTTCATCATTCTGCCTCCCTTTATATTCTCCCAACACTCTCTGCAATTTAGTTCTCATACCTCAGAGCTCAACGGCAACAACTAACTTATTCAGGGCAACACGGGCGACACTAAGTCATCAAAAGCTTTTTAAAGGTCCATTAAAACTCCAAACTCCACCAAATGGAGTCTGCCGCGTGTTTTTGAATCCTGATTTATTTCACAGATTGCCTCTGGAGGTGGAAGCTGCTGCATGTGTGCCACCTGTTCTGAGGCAGGGCACGAGAGTCCCGGGTTAATGCTCCTAATAGCTCATCTCCCAGTCCGCCATCCATCTATCTGGATCCACAAGATGAGAATGTGTACCAGCATGTATACCTGCTGGCTAGAGTGCTGTCATTCGCTCTAATRCGTGTGAAGAGTACCACGGGTACTCTTCCTCAGTAGTCTCGTTGAAGAAAGATGGATTTGTTCTCTGATATTTCTCCCGTTCGTCACTGACCTCTAGATGTATGAAGCTTTCCACCCCCCAGCCCGCTTCTCTTCGTGACTCTGTTTGCTCTGACCTAACGCTGTCGACCCTGCCTGGCTCTTAGTGCGTAGCTGAATGCATCTCGACATTTCCCCTGTGATGTGCGGATGAGTGCCGTGGCTGCAGGGAGCCACAGCTTCGGGGACGTCTTTACCGGAGTCCCTGAGGACTCTGTTGATTAGTCAGGCCTGAAAAGCTTTTGTCACAGGAGGAGCACTGTGTCAGACGAGCACAGCAATGCATAATCAATTTATGTGTTTTTATTTTTTTCAACGATAAATGGTCTCTTATGACAGGAGCATTTTTGGGCTTGTACCTTTGAAAAAAAAACCACCTGTTTTGGATGTTTTGTTTTTATGCATTAAAAGGTGTCCTACAGGTGATAACGAGGCAACAAAAGCAGAAAACATCAAAACAACAGTTTGAATAAAAATAACCCAAAAAAATGGGAAACATTTCACAAAAATAACCCAGCAAAACTAACAAAATGTTTTGTAAAATAAAGAAATCAATACTGTTCAAAAAAATAAAAAAAAGTGAAAACTCAAACCAGACAAAACAAAAAAGAACAGCAAATAATAAAACTGAAGATAAAATAATTTTTCAGAAAGAAAAAAAACTAAAAAGTAGTCTGGTGATTTTTAAGTGATTTACTGCCAAATAATTATCAATAGTCAGGGCTAAGGCATCAGTCAGAGCACAGAGAGTGTAGCAACTCTAAAATAACTAAAAATAAACTTGCACTTTTGCATGACAACACTTGTTTAGTTTGTCACGGCTACGTTCACACTGCAGGCTAAAGTGRCCCACATCTGATTTTTCTATGACAGTCTGAATGGACAAATCAGGTTTTTCTTTTTTAATCAAACACACAGTGGTATAAAAATGGATACAAATCTGATGCTTTTTAAAGCAACTGCAGTCTGACTGATCCTGTCACATTTCATCTGATGCTTACATCACTGCAGTGGGTATGGTGAGGTGAATGGGGATGGATAAAGAACCCATATGAGCGGGGGCCTCCTAAGTGGACCCATTGCTCTCCCCAAAAAGACACTGAGCTTTAAACTTTTATGACCCTCAGATGAAGGACACGAGGTTAGAAACACTCAGTGTTCTGAGCTTCTCAGGATCCGTAACGAGGTCCCCAAGAATTCTGTTCCTTTGACTACTCAGAGCCAAGCAGTGGTCTAAGTAGTGCAAGGGGGTTTCTATTTCAATGCCACAGGAATCACAYGGACTATTGTCATGGAGTCTCATCACCATTTTGTGACGGTTGAGCAGGTAGAACTCCAACCAGGGTGCTTAAGATTTGAAACTTTCTACGTTTGTCATGGCTTGAATGACTGAACAGACACCAACACATGATGCTAACACCTGTTTACCAACAGATTGGACCATATCAATACTAGCATGATGGGATCAGTACTTGAGTTTGTCTGTACTTTCAGTCCCTCACAGACAGAAGTGCTATAGGCCTGAAGCAAGAAGCTCAAATGTAAACACTGGACACAACAGGCATAGCAGTTAATATCTTTATCTTCTTTGATTGCACAACTGCTGAATCAATCCAAACATGTCAACATGTCTTATGTTTACTTCTGTAAACACATGGTGCTGTTACCTAACGATGGTGGGGGGAAACTGCATTAAGTGAACAAACAAGTATTATTAACTTTTACTTTTGAAATTAGTTCATTTTGTTCTTTGAATCATGAATTTAAAATTGATTTGAAATCTATTTACATATTAAATTAAGTTAGAAATTTTTTTAATTTTTTTTCTGGGGGGGGGGGCTCATTGGTGAGTCGGACAGAAGTCACCAGTTTTATAGCACTGCTGTTGTCTGATGGAAGTTGCATTCAAATTAGGATGTGGATGACCTTACAAAATAATTGAATATGAGCTTTAATATGGAAACGGAGCATTAAGACCTGCAGCGAATGCAGCCTTGGACATGAATAAACATTTGGTTTGACATAATTTACTGATCAGGCAGAATTCAGTTAGAACAAAACAATAACAACAAACTAAAGAAGCACACAGAAATATAGAGATTTAATATAACACCAGTAGATAATTTGGAGAAAAAGTTGTTTTAAAAGCTGAAAAAAAAATTATAAATTTGGCCATTGTTCAGCTAGTTATTAGCCTAGCTTGGAGAAAGACTTAACAGTTACTGATAGCTATTTGGCAGAATATTGTTGTAAAAATCATCTGACTGTCACTTTGAGGCAAAAAACAAAAAATAAAAATAAAAAAAAGGAAACTAAAATGCTAAAAATAACTAAAAGTTCCAAAACTACATTAAATCAAAAACATTTTAAAAACAAATAATGTGATGAATTACCAAGCTCAACAAAAACAGAAACATGTCTTTAAAAGAATAATTCAATAAAAAAATAATAAATCAGAATAACAAAGCAACAAAATGAAATACAATGTCCGACAAACTCAAAAGAAAAAAATCTACAGTATAAAAGAAAAAATACAAACTTTTGCAAAATACAATAAAACAGAACAGACAAATCAAATAAAGGCTTAAAAAATAACAATTTTTTACAAAAAATTGTTCACATAATACACCAAAACAGAAACAACAAAAACTAATCATCTTTCAGAAAACACATCATCTAGTCATAAATCACAAATCAAAAAATCTAACTTCTATCAAAAGATATTTATATGAAATTAAATACTAACTTACTATCTTTCTTGCGCAGTCCTTTTAGTTTCAACAACRTTTTCTGTCTCATAAAGATTGAACTCTCTCTGAGACTAATATGATTTAGGAACAAAGACACAATAATGATGCTAAATAAATCCACATTTATATTGATTTAGCTGTAGAGGTCACAACCTCTATCCTCTGTGTTCRTCTTTCATAATGACCTAATTAATAATAAAGGATATTATACGGCCCAAATAGCAATAAATCTCTCTGAGTGCATCGTGTCTTTAAGGCACAGAAATATACATCTATGTCTATTTATATCTCAGAGAGAGAGAGGGAAAAAACTCCAGTGGCTTACACAAAGTTATGTAATGTGGATGGATGAATAATTGAAGGACCACAGGCAAGTGGATTGAATGTTAATGTGGCTATGAAAGGATATGTAACCCACCTCCTCTGTACTAATCCCCCCTCCGGTCCTCGTCGGACTGTTTACTCGCTGYTAAAAGCCAGGTCTGGATTGAAAGGGCCCCGGGGGAAAACGAGGCTCCTCTTCGCGGCAACGAGACGCCGAAGAAAACCTGCCGAATATGTTCACTGACATGCAGCTGAATTGTAAAAGTGAAGCCCAACGAGGCATTAGCGAGCCACTCTGGCATACTAATTAGGCCTTTTGAAGAACCACAACCTACACACGCCTGATCTGAAAACTTCTGCTCAAACAACCTTTTGGTCCCAAACCTCGACCTGAAGCTCTTTTTTCTCCACCGCCGACTCTGCTGCAGCCTCAGAAACGCGCAGACACTCAAGAACCGCTTTCGCCCAGCTCCTGCACGCACACACAAGGTCAGTGAATAATGGATATCACACACTACAACACCTTCTCACGGCCGGCGGGGAACACAGAGTGGTGGTCTGGATTGCCTTTAACTGTAGTGGAGCAACAAAGYAGCATTAGCAGCAGCACTCCTTTAAGGTGGTGCCTCGGGTACTTCCCATTCATTTCACTGTGACTGCCTTTCTTGGTCATCGTTATAAAGTACTGTTATTATAGGAGAGGTATTTAGGTCAAAAACACGTCACTATCAGGAAAGGTTCCTCATCTGACCTGATCAGATAAATAAAAAGTGATGGGTTATTTTGATCCATGGAAACCTATAAAATGACTGTTTATAGTGACACACAAGCAGCAAYTAAATTTTCAACCTGAAAAAATGTGAGCCAATTTACACCTTAAGACTTTTTTTAAATGGGATAGTTCAGATATCTTGAAAGGAGTTCTGTAAAAATGATAAAAGCAGTCAATATTTTACCTGCTGTAGATAGCTTTTTGATTGACCTCAGTTTGGAGAAAGYKTTTAATTSTGACTAGACCGACTAGCTAACGACTAGTACTGGTCTAATGTCCGGKTCACACRRCAAGATTTTAAAAACTGTCGGGTTGAATTTCAAAACCTGAGAGATCTCACACGTGACAGGAAATCTCACGAGATCAAATGTGAGTTCAGAGTAAGTAAACATGGCTGAYGAGGAAGAGTCAATGGCRATAGTTTGTGGACTATTTTTAACAGAGAAAAAACAAAAAGACRTCTCCGATGTTCACAGATTTTCTGGTGCACCGTGACTGTTTTGTCTTCTGTTTAGACTCCCCCTCCATGTCACCTCGCTTTCTGATTGGCAACACGTCACATTCAACTGTTTGTTTGTTTGGTTGTCCTCGGGAAACACGCTGGGATGTTGGGCCAAGACAACCCAACAAGTTGAATATCCTTGATTTGCAATCATAGCGGTTCAGGCGTGATTTCAAGTCGACTAGATCACTCCTAACTCACCGCACAYGGCAGGATTGTTGCTTAAGATTATCGTTAGAGCTTTCATGATAATCAGAGCATTTTTAAGATTGTCAGAAGGGCCAAATCATTTTTTAATTTTTTGGTGGGTGTGGGGAGTTTGGACCACATCCCAAATTTTTCGCAATTCACAGATGCTCAAAGAACTTGAATTTTATTGGTCTACTGTACAAAAGTAATGCAAATAAGTTACAATATTGCAGTAATCCACTTTAAGCTTACCTCTGTGTGGATTAGTTGTTAGCTGGTCAACCTGGTCAGAATTAAACTCTCCAAATACCGCCCTATCTACAACAGGTAAGATAATAATCGTTTACAACCATTCAACCCCACTACTAAAGATCTGAACTGTCAYTTTAAAAAWACTGCATCTCTGAAGYGCAGACTGAAGAAATAAACACAGTTCTGAAAACAGAAACATTTAGAATCTGTTGTATTTTGTTGTGCTTTATTTAATCTTTCTGTTCCCTACTTTGTTTACATTGTACTTTTTGTCTTTAACCTTTTTCGTCCACGTTTTTGTTTCACTGAAGAAAAATTCTCTCTACTGGACGACGCACCTTAAATAATTGAAACCATCGGGGCAAACTTAAATATTTATACTGTTATTTGCTCTGTATTCAGAGTTGCATGAACTCTAGAGTAAGTTACATGTAGCTACAGTATGTTGGAGGGATTTTAGTTACTACTGCCTGTTTAGTTAATGTAGGGCAGCTCAGCCGTGCACGCAGGAGCTCTGCTGTTCGTCAGGCGCAGAAGAGAGAGAACTCACTTTGATCCTGAGCGTTTTATTCTCACTAATCACGTTAACTTCAGAGGCTTTGTGTTTGGCTTCACCAGTGACATGTTGCTCAAACAAAAGCTAATAAATTCATGAGGTGTACGATGAGCGATGCGGGTGCAGATGAATGATGGGGGAAAAAAGCACGTGTGATGATCCACAGGGCGATGAGGACGAGAGATGAATGAAACTTTGTTTTTTTTTCTCTCCCCGTGTTTAGAATGAACAATATGTTTAGAAGGATGCTTGATTAAGTAATGCTTCATCTGTTAAACCAGCTCTGACGCAGCGAGGGAATATCTTCCCAGGAAGCTTATATCCTGCATTTCTAATAAACCGTCAACTTTAGCAGCCAGTTACAGGAAAACCCTCATTATACTTTCAGATTTGTCATTTGTAATAAAACAAATAATGGAACAGTTGATTAATATGCCTAATAGGGTAGATAGGAGGGGCAGTGAAAAGTTTCCTTTAAGGTGGTGTCTCACTGGGCTTGGAGACTAGTTGGAGACTCAAAATTGCAGGAAAGTTGTAATATTTTTGCAAACAATTGACAAGCAAGTTTTAAGAGTTTCTGAAAAGACTACCGTATTTATTCATGTATAATACGAACACCATTTTTCTGAGCTTAAAAAGTATTAAAATGTTATGAGCTAGCAGTAATTTCTGACCGACTTCAGGATTTTTCGGGCTTTGCAGAGTGCCCTCTGGTGGTGAAACAATTTTTGAGGAGACACACGGGTGGGCGTGTTTTGCTGCAGAGCTGCGGAGGATGAGCAGCGGACGTTTCCGGTTCCGTGTGTCGCTGAAAAAACAATCCGCTCGCAGACCTCAGCAAATTATGGTAAATTATTAACATGGGTTTATCAGAACATGCAACTAAAGTCCAAGTCTTTTTTTTACATCGCCACGGTTGACAAGAAAAAGAAAACAATTATTTAATCTCCTCTGACTCCAGTGAGTAAAGGGTAAATATGCCTCATATGTGCGACTTACAAYGGGAGGGAGATGGTATATTTTAGCAATATACGAGGAAATATCGAAACTTGTGGTTGTACATTAAAAATGTCAGTTCAAATTTACTCCCTAAAATATACCATTAATGTTTTTTATRCTTTTATTACTATTTTTGCTTCTGTTTAGCATTGTCATGTTTAGGCGATAGGAGAAATACTGGGGTAATGGCGGTAATAAAGCAGAAGACTAGACTGTCCAAACCTACAGCCACTATTTTCTCGTCTTCGCGGCCGACCAAGGACCCGGCCCACCCAGACTGGGTAGGCTGTGTCCTTTGAAGGATGCAGCCCCTCAATTTTGGACACAGCTTATAACTTTCACAAGGACATTGAGAACCCCTGCAACCATTTCAAGACACAGAGACCCCCGCGCAAAAGCCGTTGGTAGTCTCCAACATCACATCCCAGTGAGATCCAACCTTTATAATAACATCATGTGTAGTTCTCTATTGTGCACCGACTGTAAGCTGCTCGTCGTTCTGTTTCAGGTAAAAGAAATGAACTGAACTGCAGGTTAATCCTGAAAATACCACAAAGCACTCAGACACCATTAATCACTGTGGATCCTGAGGGCCACATGCTGGTGCCTCGCTGCTTCTTGAGTCTGTCAGCAGATTTAACAACCCATTTACAGAGGGGTTTTTTAAGTAAAAGCAGAAAAGGCCAGAAACGGTGTAGGTCGCAAATTAGACAGAATGATTGTTTGTCTCGGCAGCTGTGGACGTCTAGCTAATCTCGGCCAGCTTCAGCAGAACGAAGGTGAAGAAAAAGTAACTGTTGCCACCGTGATGTCAGGTTGCATTTTGTTTTATGATAAATAAAGTTGTTCAAGGAGGAAAATGTGGACCATCACACTGTTCAGAGCAAATACGAAAGAGCGTGTGCGTTTTAATAGAGCCACAGTTTTGAAACATATTTGAAATTAATGAGACACTTGTGAGAATTAATCAGTGTGACGAGGATTTGTTCACCCTACTTTGACATTTTCCTTTAAGGTGTGTCATTATGCATCACCAAATGCTCTCCCATTTGTCACAGAATCAGCGTGAGGTTAAAAGTGTTTAACTGGACTGCAGGAGGAGACTGAGTTTGTTTCTCGTTACGAATAATACAACGGAATGGCAATGGGGCAAAAAAAATGGCTACAGAGGACACACCCCACCTCGCAGGCTTTTATTAAAAACAACTCCAACTCCTCAACAGAAACATAAAATCTAATTATTCTAATAGACGAGGAAGATGCGAGCGAGGCTGGTGCGTCCTCGCAGACGACTGGAAATATTTTTGACTCGTAGTGTGTAACTTGGCTGACAAGGAAAAAGTGGGGCTATTTTTAGCTGCATGTTTATGTAAGTGACTAACATGTTGTGGAATAATGAGGAAGGCTCTCTGGGGCCCTGCGTGGAGCTGCAGAGACGAGACTCTCGGAGCAGCGACTGAAGGGAGCTAATGAGCACGAGGGAGAGGAGAACGCAGCGGCAGAAAAAGGACTGGGATGATAAAAGCATGAAAAGGCAAAAAAAAAAAAAAAAAAGGAAATACGACAATTACCAGCGGGAGGTCTGAGGCAGGCAGGAGTGGAGAAAAAAAAGGCATAAAAAATGAAAGCAGTGAAGAAAAATGTCATTGTGATAGGGGATATGATTCTCATGGTCCTGAAGAAAAAAAAGAAAGAAAGACCACTGGTATAAGAAACAATTTTATTTGATTGGTTTAAAATTGTGCCACTAAGAGCGTAATAAAGGACCGGAGTACCAGTGAGCATCTCAGCACTGTGATTTATGAGCTTGTTGCTTCTTTTCAGCTAAATATTTTATCTTTTTCACTCATCTCACCGGTGTACGAGGGCAGTTTATCCGGTAGCAGGGTCTTATTTATAACTCAGGTGCGGCTGATTTCCTCAACTGGGATTCGAAGAAAAAAAAACAATTCCTGATTTTTCCTAACTATTGTCGCAGTTAGACAAAAACCTCACATCTCCATTATTTTATTGTTTTTGTATTTTTGCATTAATGAACTCTATTGGTCACCCTTCACATCGGTCTTTAGATTTATGGATGTTTAACCAATGAGAAGTGTCAAAAACAGTTTGTGAACTGTGACCTCACAGTTTGTTTAAAGAGACCTCAGATTACTTACCTTAATATGCTATTTCACTGTTCTACTAAAAGTTGTTTGTGACACATGAAAACATGCATTTGCTTTAAAAATTGTCTGTTCATTGTATTTTTCACTTAAGCATGTTGTCATTTTATTACTGACACAATGCATTTTGGGGATGATGATTACTGTACACACAGTACTGTTACAGTTCAAACTAAAACACAAAACATCAAGGCTTAAAAGCTATAATGTGTGACAACAGATGTATTATTTTGCATTAGTTATTATGTTCTGCACAATATATTGGTTATATAATTATTACTAATCTGCACAATATATTGGTTATATAATTATTACTAATATATGTAGCATTATTGCCATATTTTCATACATAGCTCGGGCATGTTGTAATGGGGGGGGTGTGGTATCAATCTAAATATTGATAGTATTGATACAAAGATGAGCATTAATATCGGATCAATACTAGCGTGATGACAATACTTTTGTTTACACATTTTATTTGCACTACTGACTATTTGTCACAGATGAGGTGGAAAATAAAGTCAGCAGAGCAGAGTTTCGACACCATTCGCAGTTATTAGTCAAAAACTTTCCTCCTTGCCTTCATGCAATGGAAGGTATTTTGTGTTGTGTTGTTATTGTTATTTTTGTATTTTGTTACATTGTTGCTTTTTTGTTATTTTTGYACGATMGTGACATTTTTCACAAACAAATTGGGTGYAGTAGAAGATAACTGAGAATCTCTTATTTTCTTATTTCATTGTTTTATATTGTTGTAGTTAAATTATTGAACAAATATAATGTTTCAACTGATMGATACCAAAATTCCCAGTATCCCCTACCTACCTTACAAGTGCCATCATTTACCCAGAATGCTTTGCATTTGCATAAATTATGTGACTTTATTGAAAAATTACGTTTTTTTAGTTGAAGTAAATGTTTATTGAATAATAATGTTATAAGTTGGTGTTCTCTTAGTTGTGTTAATAGAGATGTGAGATTTCTGCCTGACAGCAACAATATTTAACATTATTTCACTATCCCAATTTTAATACACACACACACACACACACACACACACACACACACACACTCTCATACATTATCCGGTACCTCTTCTCGGGTGGGGGCTCTTGATTGGCCGGTGGGGCTGCCTGCGCCGTTTCCTGCAGGTCAGGGATGTTGGCAAAGTCATCTTGCTCTGACACCCCAATGGCCAGAGCCAGGACCACCAGCTTGCCTTCGCTGGCTCCCCGTAAAAAAAATACAATAAAATAAAACAAAATGCAATAGACAGAGTAGAAAACAGAGGTAGAAAAAAAGGAGACGAGAGAAGAATCCAGATGCGGAGGATAGAGGAGTCGAGCACAAAGAAGGTGCGGTGCAGGAGGAGAAAGGAGAGGGAAAAGGAGAGGTCTTTTTTTAGGTGGCAGTGAGGACAGAAGGTTGAAAGGCGGTGGGACAATAAGAGACCAAATCAAACAAGAAGACGCAGCAACAGAGAAACTTGTCAATAAAAAAAAGAGCAGAACAACACAAAACGCCTCAACAGTGAGCGCTCTGTCCAGGGAAGGATATTAAAGATAAAAATCAAAGGCCGGATTGATGTCGAGATAATAATTTTAATGAAATGTGCTGCCAACAGCTACAGTCTGTATTCACATCCTACAAACAAGGTGATTAGTTAATGAATCTTAATGGATGATGATATTCAGCATCCTCCACTCATGTAGAAAGTGTTCACACTCAGTCTTACTTTTTCTACCTGCCTGCGTCTTTCCCTCCACGTTCACCTTTTCCCCTGAACACACCAGGCGTCTTAGTTACGATTTAATTAAGCCTCATTAGGAAGATCTGGACTAATTGTTTCTATTTGAGCAGGAGAGGATCTGGAGGTGGACCGTGCATCTGTCTGTGTGTTGCGTGTGTCGTCGCTTTCTGGGTCACCGCTCTCTCGCTCTGCTCGTTTCATCTTCTTCYCTATTCCGCCACAGCTGCTCCTCCAAATCCTCCTTTCTTTGCCTCATCCTGACTCCCTCCACCACCACCACCTCTACTCTTAATTCTCTGCCTCCTCATCACCGCCTCTCTCCCTCCTTCTTCTGTCACCCACACCCTCGGCTCTATGGCTTTAAGCCCCTGACTGCGTTACAAATATCTCTGCTGAGGAAAAAAAAAACGGTGCTGTCAAGCTGYGGGGAGATATTACCGTAAACTTCACAAATGCGTCTTTTCACGCAGAGARAGGCTTTCTCGCAGCACCTCAAAGTTAGTTCAATAATCTCCCTGTTATACACCAACACCAGTGGCTTCGGAGCCCTCCCCACTCCTTCAGATTAATACAAATCACTGGCACCGCTTGTCAAAAATAAGGTCATTTTTACAATTGATACTCTCAATAATCTTTTTGGACTCTTTACACCCCATTTCTCACACGCCTTCACAGCCACTGACTGAACACATCAGCTGTGATCCTTTTCAATCTGTTATCTGTAATTTTAGCTCATTAGCTCCACATACAAAAGTCTCATCTGACTTATTAAGTGTTTAAAGAACTCAAATTATCTTCAGTAGATCATTTTATTGCCTAATCGTTCCACAAAGTCCTGCATGCT
This sequence comes from Austrofundulus limnaeus, assembly GCF_001266775.1. NCBI lineage: Eukaryota > Metazoa > Chordata > Actinopteri > Cyprinodontiformes > Rivulidae > Austrofundulus > Austrofundulus limnaeus. The sequence continues at coordinate 797,606 of NW_013952506.1, read as the reverse complement.
GTTTTTCCCAATTTTCACCATTTATCTGAGCACAGATTTGCAATTGAGCTTCTTTTTTTTTCATGGATGCCAGCCTAAAGTGCAGGCTTTCAACTTTAATTTGAGGGTGTTCACAAACAAATTAAAAGGAAGCTGAATTTTTTTTATTATCTTCTAGAAAGCAAAGGAAATAGTGAAGAAATCGCCTTTGCCTGCACGCGATTATCCTCTACTTCATTGCTTTAAGCAGGTGAAAGGTTTGGAGCCGATGTGTTTTGTTTGGAAGGTGTTGGAGCACGCCTATAATTTCCAATTTAAAAAAAAGCAAAGACTCTATTTTAATGATTAAAAAACTTGAGAAAAAAAGGATTTAACAGAATGGCTGAATCAAGAGCAATATAAAATTGTCTGAACACTGGCTGAACACGGCAGCGGTGGATAATCACTAGGTTGTTTCCAGGGGGAACGAAAAACCTCTTTGCAGCATCCGGCTGAGTAAAACTCTTTCTTCAAGAGGGAGACATATCATTAGCCACGTGAAGAGGAAGGCCAAATTAGACTTAGTCAAAACCGCAGAAAAAAAGAAACAATGTAGAAGAAGCCAGACCTCAGGGAACTCAGGTAGATAAAATTTCTCAATTTGTACCAGAATAAGAGAAAACTGGCAGGTTGTTCAACATCTGCAGCACACAAAGACTAACAACAAGGGCAGTATTATTACTTATGGAATAATCCAATAAAGTTGTCCTCCAATGATCAATAACTAAAGCTCTGTTGTGTCAAACTCAAAGCTTGTGGGCCAAATGTGGCCCGTGAAAGTTTTAAAAGATGTATTAATGTTTTAAAATGAGCATATGCTGTTTTAAAGGCAGTATTGACTATAAACTACATCTCCCAGACAACATTGTTTATTTTACCTGCAAAATGACAACATTCCACCACTAGATGTTGGTGCACGGGGTTCAAAAATAGTTGGCAGCTGATGATGGTTCAGCGTGTAAAAGCTCAGCTTTGCTGCATTTTTTACCGGATATTTTTGGGTAAGTGGAATGTCCCACTTACAAGTTGTAAATTTATGTTAGAACATCCCTTCCATCAGAGAGTGGGAGAGTTTAAAATTAAAGACCAAGCATGAATTCAAGCTGCTCACCACTCTCTTATTTGGACTTTCACATTTAGTCGGTCGTACGCACAGAGGACATGTTAAAATGCTGTTTTTCTGCAGGAAATACCATGTAGAGCTCAATAGTTAGTGGTGCRCAGCCATATCATTGAGATGAGGAACGCGATGTTTCGTGTTTGCTTAAAGTTAAACATGAAAGATTGATGTTACAACTACTCATGAGGCACTCCGTGAAAATGAATTTGACACTTCTGCTCTACGGCAATTTTATCTATGATTTTCAGTTACAGGTAAGTATCAAAATGTGGGATTTTATAGTAAAAAGGTTCGATTTGCTCCTTTTCCACTTCAAACCTTGAAATTTAAAATATAAGTCTGTCCTCTGAGCTCTTACATCTACATCAACTTCTCATCCACTGGGTCCCAAACTGATCCCAGCTGTGGCTCGTTAAACAAAACAAACTTTATTAATGAGCCAWTTAATGAAGAAGCTCGTCTATCAACGTCTGTTTTTCATCCATGACCACTGCTTTCATGTTTTCGCAACAGTTCAGACTAAATATGCTATTGCCAATCGTTTTTAAAGCTTACATGATTTCATGACTCTAGGCTCATCTACGTGGTGTAATTGGCACCAGAAAATGTTTTGATATATATATACACAGTATATGCATAAAGATAGCAAAAGCTGTATCAGTGGTCGTAACTGTATCTGACTGTGAAGAGTTATCACTCGTTAAGAGTCCCTGCCTTTAAGCAATATGATACTGTGCATACATTGACACTGTAAGTATAACTGTTATTGGATCGCACTTTTCTTCCATTACCTTTTAAGTACGGGCATTTACACAGAGGACTCTTGTTCAAGCACTTCACTCTGTGCACCTAAAATTAAAGAAGCACAGGCGAGTGAGGGGACGAGACACCAATGAAGCCGGGATAAATTATTGATTTTGACCTAAAAAAGAATGGGAAAAAAAAGGAACGAAGACCAATCTCCGAAGTAATCCATTTAGACAAAGTTCTCCAAAGGCAAGAGATCTGCATCAATGGCACCAACACTTTCATTACGCAATAATTCAACCCTCAAACAGGGAACGTGGCCAAGATTGAAATTAAGTGTCTTGAGCAATGGGTCATGTCTATTACCGGCCCCGTTTCTGTCATCCATCATTCAAGGTKTTGATGTTGCAGAGAAGGAAATATACCAACAATGACCTCAAATTCACATTTAAAACGATGAGCGTTATGGCCGACAATCGTGGGGCATATTGTCGTGACCTTGGTGCTTTGCATGGTGTGCTGCGTCGCTGATGCGGGGGTTAGCTGGCGGCGTTAGTTCAGCTGTGATGCCCAGAGAAGCTCCACGGCGTATTAACAAAAAAAAGAAGTGAAATGAGCATTGAATCACTACTGTAAAACTGATTCAGTGCACACAGAGCACATGCTGCACCTTGACAGTGTCCTTGATCATCTGTCCCCCTCACCAACCCTCTGCCCTCCCTCCCCGCCTCCTCAGAGCTCCGCGTAACGATATGTTGCAGAAGTAATGGAGCTGCATGGTGGCACMAGATCAATGCATCAGGGTAAACACGAAACGCCACACAGCTGCTTCGATATTGTTCTCACAATGATGCACTGTGACACGGCAGRCTGTGTGCGCACAAGGCTTTCTTTGTGTAAAAGTTACAATAAAGCAAAAAAAAAGGAGGCAATTTTAGTTGCAAAYGCTCACGGAACAAAAATAGAAATGCTTCTCCTAAGCGGGAAATTTAGCTGTGAAATAAATAAATAAGTAAATAAAAAACACCACCTCAGGATRYGACAGAGCACCATTAGTTCTGTTCKGTAGCGACAACTGCAGCAGACAGGCCCGAACGCCATCGAAACAGATGTTACTGTTTAACAGAGCGTGCAGCGTCACCGTTTAACAATCCTCCAACAGAACGGGACAGAAGCAGACCCCACAATGTGTCGCACCTCCTCACCATTTCTCACGCACGTCCACTTCTAAAAATAGAATTTATTGCTTCTTCTCCCCGTTGTTTTATTTTTTATTTATTTATTTGTTTTTTTACAGATTGCTCAATAAAAAATGCTCAGTGCTTTATTACGGCTCATTAAGGACACGGCGCCGTGTATTCTTATTAAGAAATGACAGCAATTATTGCTTAAGAGGAATTAAAGGGTTCATTTAGGTAGGGAAGCCAAACCTTTCAAATTAAATCTAATAAACCTAAGTGACCTGTAATTTCACTATCCAATGGGGTGTTTTTCTAAAGACAAAACTATCATCAATGCAACAGCTAAAAGAGACCAGCTTATTTACATTTATAAATCAATGCATGTTATTTTTAATAGCTTTGTTTTGCATAAACTCATTTATTGCCTCCTCATTTGTTTTAAACCTCATTATCCTAACTTATCATAATCAGTTATAATATGAACTCACTTGCCTTTGTAACTGTATAAATTACATGTTACATGCTACACTTTTTGTAAGATTTATCAGTCATAATGAAGTTCATAACTAACTCAGTTCCATGCATACCATCATTCACAACAACACACCTGTATGAGCCCAAACACACCTATTTTAGCAGKTAAACAGATAATATCCTTCCCTGGATATCAGATGCAAATTTATATATTAAAAAAAACACCTGAAGGAAAAGAAACGGTTGGAATACATTAAAATGTACGTTAATTTATATATTGTCATTAAACACAGTTACGTTCTTAAAGTTTTACACATAAAAACTATGTTTTACATAAAATATCTCTACACTACATAGAGTACACATGAGGACAGATATAAATAAAGACATGTTGAGACTTACAGGAAGGATTTGACATCCAGGCCTCGGTTCTTGATCTGGTCCATCATGTAATCCCAGCTGCCAGGGTTGGCCCGAGAGCGCCCTCCTGCTCCACCTCCCCTGTAGCGAGAGGAAGCTGCCCCTGCTTGGCCGCCCCGGGCACCTCGGGCCCCGCCTCTCGTACCCGCACCCCCACCGTCRCCACTGCCTCCTCCTCCCCCCTCTCCTCTCCGGGCACCCGCCCCGGGCTGTCCGGGCGCAGTGTGCAGCTGCCCCAGACTCTGGGACGTGGTGGGCGGATGGTGGCCGTGAACCRCGCCCGATGGGTGGACGAGAGGCTGCTGGAGGCTCTGCTGGCGCAGCAGCGTCCGAGGCCGGCCCGGTCCGGAGGGGATGTGCTCCAGAACGGAGGCGTAGGACAACGCCGGGTCCCCGAAGCTGGGCGGGCAGAGGAGCAGGGAGGAAAGCGAGCGTGTGGAAGGCCAGGGCCGGCAGAGGATGGAATTGTGGGGAGGGGAGTCGGGTGGGGAGGATGAGGAGGTTTGGTCAGGGGGTGAGGTGGTGAAGACATCAGTGATCAAATAAGGAGACGCAGAGCAGAGGGGCGAAGCAGTCAGGTTGACGTCGGCGTAGAAACAGGAGAGTTTATCCCAACAGGAAGTTGAAGGTTGTGAGGCGGGAGAGGAGGAAGCGGTGGTGTTGGAGGTCAGAGTGGAGGATGGCGCATTGGGAGGTGGAGATAGGAGGAGGAGGAGACAAAAAGAAATGAAGGTGAGGCAACAGCTGTAACAGCAGTAGCAGAAATAGCAGTAGAAGGTGCAGCCGGAGTGGTGGTCGCTGTGCGCCACGTGCTGCTCGTGGGGCTGCGGCGAGCTGCAGGCTGCGCTCTGGGCGCCGCTCTTGTGCATCAGACGTGAGTGCAGGTTGCGTGGCGGTGCGATCGGAGTGTGTTTTTTGAATGCGGGCAGTGGGCGGATGTTCACCGTCCGGACGGGCGTGGAGCGGTTCAGTGCCGCGCGGCCTCCTCGAGGCGTGCGCGCCGTCGTTTTGCAGCCCCCGGGCCKCCCCGGTGAAGGTTTTTTGGTGTGACGAGAGATCCCCATTTCCTCTACACGCCAGTCAACATGTCCATCTCTGACAGTCTCTGCTCTGTTCTCTCTAAGTTTTTTAATTTTTTTTTGCCTCTTAAATACAAGCTGAACCTCCTGAGAGATCCCACAGCCAACCAACTTCTACAGCATGACTCCCTCCCTCTGTCAATCACTCAATTTCCACTCCTCTCTTTCAAAAATGTTGCTCAGCTGGCTAATTGCTTTTCCTAAAATGGCACATAAGCGTGTGACAGCTCCATAGATGCAATTAACGTTTCTTTGGATGCTTACACATGCATACCTCTTGTAATCTCTTTTTTAAACTATTTTTCTCTGCACACTAAATATATCCTCCTCTCTTGGATCGCTGTGTAACCTAGAGTACAAGAAATAGGTCATGGGAGAGCTATTTCCACCAGTTAGGTGCAGTTTACTTCACTTCATCTAACACAGTTTTGCATGAGGCTTTTAGTGTGATATCCATCATACTGTATTTTACTAGTTCCACATAAAAGAATGGCGGAACAGCAAAAGAAAAAAAGTAAAGAGGCTTGTAGTAAGGGGCAGCAGAGAGATGGAGTGATGGAAACAATCGGAGCAGAGGGTGACGATGGAGGAGAGACAGAAAACGGGGGTGCGAGACACAAACACAAGAGACACAGACACTTATAGCAGCCCGAAAATAGAATCCAATTACAGACAGGGGGCAAAAAAACATATGAGAGGAGGAGAAAAGGAGGGAGTGAAGAACAACGTTAGTGTTGAGGAGGAAGAAGTCACAGGCATGAAGTGTCAATGAAAGGTGGAAAAAAAACTGCATCTGATTRTAGCTCCACGTCACACATCATGACTTTAAGCAGATAGTGTCCAAAAATACGTAAGTATTAATTAAAAAAGTGAACTGGAAAGGATGTGAGGTTTTATTTTAGTCGGCGGAAAGAAATGAGGCTACTTCTGAGTTCCTTTTTTTAGCTTTTGTTTTAAATGAAGCTTGCGGGCAGCTGAATTTCTCAAGTGAATAAATCATACCCTCCTGGAGAGTCGCACAGGAAGCTGGTCCGTGGAACTGGGCCGAYTGTGTCAGCTGACGGCTTTAAGTCAGTGCGATCCTGCAGCTGGAGTTCAGTTCTGCTGCTGATGACAGCTTACATTTCCCCGGTGCTAACACCTTGATCGCTCACCTTCTCACCTAAACTGAAACTCCCTCCGTTCTTATTTAGCTCGACTTGATTCTCTCCATGTTTCACCCTCGTAATTCTTGTGACCGTAGATGCTGCTAAAAGAAAAACCTGCAAGAATGAAGCAATGCTTGAAGGGATATATATTTAGAGACCGCTGCTTGGAATTTGAACGTTTTGAACAGAGATCTTGTGCAAGCAACTACCATGCCAAATTTTAAATCAACATAGGCAAATCCGAATGAAATGTGACACTTTTTGTGTTTGCAGGGACAATTAACCGAGATCACCATCTTGATAGGGTCAGACTTTAAAGGGTAATCACTGGTAGATGTAAATACAATTATTTCCTGAAGGTCTCAATAAAATCCATCCAGTGATTTATAAAATATTTTACTAACAGACAGCGTTGACTCCAAGTTGTGTTCAAATTTTAGCTCCATAGCTGCAAAACTCAGTGTTATATTTTTGTGTTTACTGTGTTTTATTATGCAGGGCAGCCATCTAAGAACCTTCAGGTGGTAGGTATGAGATGAAAAAAAATAAAAATCCATGATTGGTTCTTTGTACAAGTGCAACTAATAAAGCTTGACTAAGAGATTTGATATCAAGATTGGTTGGATTGATTATGAAATAATGAAATTTTTGCCATTTTAGTATCAAAAAATTGCTCCAATTTTTTCCACTGGTTTAACATTGTTGCAGAACCATTACAATTTGTCTGGGTTTTCAAACAACAAAAAATGGGTATGACTTCTCTAATTCTTTAGATAAAGGTAAAATAACATGCTTTTAACATTAGCTACCCTTATGTTTTTATTATTAATTAATTATTTAGTTAATAACAAACTGTATGATCTAAAACATCATGCAATCGAAATAGGAACTAACAGTAAAACTAAATAAAAAATACAATAAATAATGGTCAGATAGCTAGTGTTGGCTGATGTGTGTGTACATTCATACATACATACATATGTGTATTGTTATATATAATATGTGTATAGTGTTTTTTCATTTCTTGTTTATCTTTCTTCTTTATTTTATCCCACCCACTTATATTGAGCKACAGTTTTGTGTAAATTCCACCACTGTGGGATCAATAGTATCATCTTATCTTATCTTATTTATTATTTATATATTATATTATTATTATCCTATAATTAAGGATCTAGGATCTCCATAGAATCATCACATTTGGGATCTTAAAAATCCACGTTTGTCTGATCAGTTTGTCATGAAGGTCAGCCAGTATTTAGATCAAATATTAAATTTAGATGCTACCTACTATTTGAATGTTGTAAAGGTGAACGTGTTTTTAAGCTCGCTGAAACTGAGCAACATTTTCATCACAGATAAACTGCAAGAAGAATTTGCAGAATACATTTGATCAAAAACATGATGAAAGATAAAATCCTTTGCTACGTCACACTAAAAACACCCCTGTACGCAATAACTGGAAGGGAGTCTGAAAACACTTCACTGGGATACACACATCTGCAGAACACTCAGGTCGGCTGAGTGGTGAGGTTTGTCACGTACTTACAGAAGATAATCAGTTGTAGACTTTCTGAAAGTTTCATGCGAGTATGCCACCTTCTTCATAAGATATTTCGCTAACAGACGGACTAATAACCTAGCACAATGCAATAACTTGATGATGATGTTTGTGTCAGCAGGTGATAGCATTTTGTGTGAGAGCAAGGTGTTTGTTTTGAATAAAAAAAACTGTGTCTGATTAACTCACTTGGTTGGTCTCGGCGCTCCGGACGGCATGTTGCCATGGACGCTCTGCCACCTCCCGACCTTCACTCCCTCCGCCACCATGCTCTTCACGCTGTCACTGCGATAAGGAACCCCCCCAGCATCCCCCTGCCCGGTTGCGGCCCCCTTCTGCCCCACTGACACTGCCCCACTGAAGGGGAAAGACATCCCCAAAGCAGACAGCAGGGTACAGAGGAGGGAGAAAAACAAACCAGAGAGTGTGAGAACAACACACCCAAACACACTCACACAGGAAAACAGATTGAGCAACCACACGGTTAAAGAGGTGAAGCCGATCGGTGGACTGTGTGAAGGGGCAGGCCTAGATTTCCAGGCCAAATGAGAGGCAGGAGGATGAAAGTGGTCTGGAGTCCAGAGGGGAGAAAGAAGAGGTGTGTGGGGAGGGGGGAGGTGAGGGAAGGTGAGGCGAGGCGGTAGGAAGGGGGAAAAGGAGCCTGTGGAGGGTGGAAAACCAGCAAGAAGGTACTTCTTTGGGCCTGGAGGACTTAATTCTGGAGCAGACCTTAGTCAAGAAAACTCTTCTCCTAATCATTTCCTACACTTTAAGACGGTCTTCTCCAAACGACAAGACAAAAAGTTGCTGCAGCTTAAAGCAACAGGAGTGCTTTTCTTATGCCATCGTTAAAAGAAGTYGGCTGACAAAATGTGCACGTGCCTTTTTGGAACACCTATCGCAATTTACGTTTTGCGACTTACTCTGCAAAACGTCACTTTTGAGGTATTTTCATGTCATTTCGGCACCACTTAGAGTCCATAACAGCCTTCAAGAAGACAAATGTATCACAGCACAAGCAGAAAAAGTATCACGCAGGCAATCTAATCACACAGCTTTTCTTTCTAGRACAGGCACAAGGTACTGAAATTAATCAGTGCTCCCGTTTAAAAAAAAGGAGCAGTTGTCAACTCAAATTTAATCTTAAAAAAAACGGGTGCGGCGATGATCAAAATTAAAAGAACATTAGTGCCCTCTGGTGACATGACTACATCTCATTAATATGCATGGCTCCCCCCTTCCACCCCCCACCCCGCTGCTGGAGACAGAAAACACGAAGCTCCCTCAGACTTTGCATTCTGGGAAGGACGATCAGGAGGCGCTAAACTCACACCAGGGTCACCTTTCACATTTAACTTTGACCAATTGACACGACGCTGCATGTAGATATGTCATCAATCCTGCAGGACACACGAGCCTCAGTTACAAGCCAGGCACAAGGTGAATATAGTTCTTTTTTTTTTAAGTAGAAACATTTAAGAAATGTTTAGATGATTAGCAGAGGTGTCCCGATACCAGTTTGTCTCAAACTGAACACGAATACTTCAGTTTGAGTAATTGCCGATATCAAGAACTGATATCAAGTATTTACTGAGTTAGAAATTAAACATTACATGATTATAAAAGCCGATTTTTTAATGTAGGACCTACTAAATTGGACAAATATCTGATGTACTTGAAAGCAACTGCAGTCTGAATGCTTACGTCACATTTCAGCTGATATTTATATCAGTGGGAGGTATACAGATCCATGCAAATATTAAAAATAATACTAACCTGGAGTCGTGCAGTTTACATTTTGTAACTCATAACTCATAATGTCTTCAGCTACATAACTGAAGTCCAGTTGTTTTGTCTTTTTTTCCTTTTATTTTATGTCAATGTTCCATGTCCTGGATGACTGAGAACCACAGAAACATAATAGTTGCTTCGTTCCATAAAAACATGCTGCRTCGGACCAGCCAACCAGAGGACGGTTAAAATRTWAACAAYGATTTAAACAATCATGTCAGATAAKTATTTAACCAGCTCTGATTGAACAACGTCAGAAGTGACATGCTAACATGTAGMATCCACATAGAGACCAGTTTACTCTGTAAAAAGAGTACTGAATGTGACATCACATCATCATCTGCATTTGTGGGTCACATCAGCAGCATAAAAAATTCACACTGAAGTCTTATGGAGGCCACATGTATAATGTGAACATCCACGCAAATTTGAAAAAAAAAATGTATTGGGCATTTTGAATGAGTTTGAGTGCTTTTAGAAATGTTGGTATCTGTATCGGGACACCACTACGGTAATTATTAGGATATCAGGATAAACAGCTTATGTAGAAGAGAATCAAAAACAGTCACATTTTAAATATTTCAACCACATAAAATTAAAAACTGTCTCATGTTTATTGACTGATCCAAACCATTTTCKAGGACTATGTGGTTTCCTGTTGAATAGTTTTCAAATGAGCTTCAAAAAGCAGAAGTTTCTTTAACCTGGACATTGACTAAATGAGGCCTGGTGTCATCACAGGGACCTAAAAGCTGCCRATCCTCAAGAGAATCTCAAAAAGGAAACGATTTCTTGGCTAATGGCAACATCTTATTGGTTGAAGACGACAGGTCGTCCCAGCAGCCTCTCCTCATGAGAAATGCCTTCTGAATGTAGTGTTGTTTTAACCGAATGTGCCCACACACACACACACAAGTGATAAATTGAATCATTTCTGCCATTTGTTTTGTGAGAAACTCATCTTTKTTGTTTTTGGCGTGAAAGCCGGAGCTGCTGACAAGCATATTTTTGCAAAAGAAATGACAATCTTGAAGGCTTTTTAAAGAGCAAACAACTCAGGATAAAAAAATATATATATTAAAGGTTTTAGGCTGGCTATAATCGAGGACAATTTGTCAGCCACTGGCACTCTGCTGTTTTCGTTTTCTACACTCCTGATCACCTGGGTCTAGTAAAAATGACCAGTTATTAGACATTTTATCAGTAACATGCCTGGTAGCAGGAAGTCTAAGCTTAGAGTCCTCTCAGTGCCCAGAGGAAGGTAGTTGTGACCTTGCTTTATTGGATTCAAGTGGTAGGTGAGTGAAAAAAAAACTTTTATTGCAGTAAGAAAAAAAATACACTGTTATCTTGTCTCCCCAAATGATAGAGAGTAGATGCAGTTCAAGTGATTAAATGTTAGTGCAGCACACATTAGATTGTTTTACTGATGGAGAAAATTGAAGAAGAGGAGCCACAGATGGATGTTAGAAACAGGTGAATACTGGCACCAACACTGCAACCTGGTGCTAACGGTCAACCCTCCACAACAAAAGCCACGGAACAACCGGCAGAGAAAAGTGACACAAGCAAAAAGAACAAGCAGATGCACAGGATGTAGAGAAGGTTGGTTAAAGTATGCAGATCAGCATTGGAGAGGAGAACTTTTGAGGGTTGCCCGTCTCCATGGTCCCACCATGGGAAAGAGGTGCAAGGTTAGAGGTCAGGAGYTAGTGTGGGGCAGCAGGGCTGTAGGGAGTGAGGGGGCGTCCTGAACATGTTTCATTACAAGCCAACAGGGTATGAGGGGACGCAGCAGAAGTATGCTTAAGGGGGCCGTTTTGTTAATGTGCTACAGGCCTAAAGGAATTTTACATGGTGCTTTTGTGTGTGTTTGGTTTTTCTTAGGCTAACATTTCCCAAACAAATTCTGAGTAATCTTTAGCAATCATTTGTGCCCTCCAGTGTGTGCCAATATTGGTTGGGTTGTTACTGTTGCTGCTTTTGATAATGTAGCTTTTATACTTCAACACTATGACAGTTACTGTGTATAATGGGTACTCAAACAAACACAAGAGGCTAAACAGGCAAATCCCATTTCCCCCTTTCCCCTACCCCTTAGCCCAACCAGAAGAGTCATGGTTTAAAAAGAGAAGCCCAGACATCCTTTTCCCCCTAATGACCCCAACATACTCTGAAGCCAAACAGTTTATGTGTGGTATTATAGTTGAGGGATGTTCGTTTTCATACACACATTTCACAGTCAGCAAGAAGCACTGTGCAGACCACATGGTAAATCCCCTCCAGCTGCAGTATACATCATGTGTACAGCGAGGGGACAAGTTTCTTCCCGCCAAGGACCCCACTCTGTCCCTGCATCTTCCATTTGTCCATTCCAAATCGATCGACGCAAGAACGCCAAATTTTTCAGGCAGAACGACTCCTACGTGGACAATGATTGTGCGATCCCCATCCAAGAGTTCACTTATTTCACGATCCCCATCCAAGAGTTCACTTATTTCACTATCTTTAAATTTATTTTTTGAAGAATCGTACAAAAGAATGTACTTTCACTGCCTCTGCCAACTGCTCTTAAAACTATCCATCCTGCTCGCCTGTACATAGCCGGATTATGGAAGCAGAGTAGTTGAAGCGAAATGACAACATTGCTGTTCAAGCGCACTTCCACATTAACAARCACGCCCACAAATCCCTCAATCACACAACACTTCGCGCGGAGCCCTGTGAGAAAAGGTTTGGCCAAGGTGTTGGAGAAGGGGTGGGACAATTTTCGTCACTTAATGAAAGTCGACTTTGAAGCGTCGGAKGGAGTATGTTGGGGCCTTAACAATCCCAAAAATGAGTCCCTCCAGGAGGTTCTGAGTCTATCAAGATCTATTTCCAGGTAGACATGCTCAAAATACCTTCAAGGAGAGGCAGCCGGGAGGCTTTCTAACCAGAGTCCTGAGCAACCTCAGCTCAAGAACAGCAGCTCTAATCTAATCTCCTTACCCTATCTTTAAAGCTACGCTACAAAAGCTAACTCATCTCATTCACTTGTATGGGGGAGCTCTTTTTTTAATTTTTATTTATTTATTTATTTATTTATTTGTGATTTTGTTGTTCACAATTCATTTCAAATGAGTACAAGTGAGGGTTGGAGCATAATCAGACCATTAAATGAAGAGATTTGCCTTTTGGCTCAGCTTTTTCTTCACCAAGACCACAGCCATTCCTGCAGATGAAGCCCTGATCAGTGGGTTCATCTACTGCTATCCCACCATCATTCATGAACAAGACTCCAAGATACACAATTTACTCCACCTAATATGTTGATTTTGCAMYTTTTTATATAAAGATATGATTTCCTGAAGGAACATGACTTCCAATAAAGAGCCAAGAGATAGGGGTGGAGCTAACACAAGGAAATGAGATTCAGCCCGAATATATTCATTTACTCACCATTAGATTCTGTTTTAACAGCCTGGAAACATATCAAAATAAGTTAAATAACCAGAATCCATAACTAATTGTTTAGTTTGATGAGTGGCTATTGGCAGGAAATGGAAAAGGTTAGGGAAAGGGAAAATGGGGAGAGAAAAAGCAGCACTGCCCCTGCCTCATTACAGCCCTGCTGGGAGGGAAGTCTCTTACCAGACTTTGACCAAGACTCACTTGAGCGTGAGGCGAGGATCTCCATATGGGGCATAGGGAGAAATGTTTAGTACAAACTCCTTGGGCGGATAGGAGCTCCACCTCTGCTGCACTGTGCTGCTGTCATTGTTATTCCAAAAGTCTCTGTCTAGATCACTGCGGCCAAAGAGAGAGACAAGTCAGAGCAACACAACTTTGGACAGACTTGGCAAAAAAAAGTGATCCTCCTCATGGTGATAGGGCTGCACTCAAATTGAGGACGAAGGCGCTTCTCAGCTGCATCAAAGGTGAAACACAGCAGACCCAGTTTTGAGTTTGTTTCACCACCTGAAGCAGACAAGTCCCTGGAGTGGTTTGATTCGAAAATATAAAAGGCGGCGGCGAGCCTGGTAAAAAGAGTTTTCAGAAAACATTTGCACATGGTTGTAAAGACACAGCGAAATAGAAAAATAGGAAAGACTGCAAGAAATTATTCACAATCAATATTCATTTACACATCAGGTGATTACATTCTGTTCACCAACCCGTGAAAGACAGGTAACATGAAGTGTGCCCCCCATCCTTGGCGTGAGAAGTGAGGAAGCACGAACACGAGACACAAGGCAGAGAAATAACATGCAGGCAGTTGTAGTTGAAGGAGGAAAAAACGGGTGAGCAGAATCACTAATGTCATACAAGTCACACAGCAGTGGTCAGAGCTGTAAGCATGGGGACAGAGCAGGAGAGAAAGGTAATGTAACAACGAGTTGGAAGCTGAAATGACCAACAGAGCACATCGATGCTGCTGGAGCCAGTGAGAAAGAAAATGCAAAAAAATTAGGAGACTGGAGAAATCAAGTCGGGGTAAATTTACGAACTGAAGCCAGTTTTAGAGCTTAAATCTATTCGTACCAAAGAAAAAAAAAGTAACGAGTGCACACTGAAAAATAGCAAAACCAGGCTATAAAAGAGAAACAATAATGAGAAGGTTAAAGGAGGCGTTCAATTGAATACAGGAGTAAAGAAAAGAGAAACACATTCTTAATACTGACCTACTGCATTATTTTACCAAGAAGATAAAATGTTTTAATCTGAATTTGAGTCCTGTGGGAAACGTGAGATTAAAACCATCACAAACAGTACATTTTTAAGCATCCCCGTCTTGTTGCTTCTACCTGAAGCATCTTGAGCACTGCAGAGGCGTGGCACTTACAATAAAAAAAATAAATAAACAACCCATAAGATCAGGACAAAAGCTTTAATGCAAATTAAGTCTAGACTGATTACAGCGCTAACCTCTTATTTACTTTGGCTCTCCAAACAGGCTCTTGTAGAAATTGAGCACTTCAGGAGAAAACAATAGGGACTCGTTTTTTGTGTTGTTTGTGCTGGTGTACATATCGAGGGACTCAAAGCCGAACCAAATGGAGCTCATTATCACCAGGCTGTTCTACCCCAACTAGTTAACAGACACTTACTTGATGGCTTTCTTCTCCCCTCGCCCACGTGCAGAGTCTGGAGTGTCTGCTGTTTCCACTCCCGGCTTATTCCTCTTTCCCTTCAGTCAAGCAGAGGAGAAAGAAAAAATGCCAAAGAAACAAAAGTTTAGCTTGGATTTGTCCTTTTGGAGCAGTGTTTTCACTGCGCTAATTTCAAGTGTAAATGCCTCTCCTATTATCTCAGGAACACTGTGCCATCAGTCCTTATGGCACCCTGATTACACTAATCAAAGTCAAATCAAATCTGCTGTGAAGAGCCATTTCTGACTAAGATTGTCACTTGCACCACCCTGGCATTTACATGGCAATTGCCTCTTTGAGGTAATCTGCTGGGTACTGGAGAGAAGCCTCTAGAAAGTCCTGCACAAGCCTGATTTCAAATAGCTGGAGCATGACCTGCAGTAACCATGGAAATAATGGCAATTTAAAGGGCTCAAAAAGTGCGGTCTGCTGTGTGCTTTCTTCTGGAAAGGCTCATTACTGTTAAAGGTGTTTCACATGTGTCACACTGCAGGTAATCTCTATTGACACTTTTTTTTTCTACAAGTGGAACAGGGATGGGATCAGGTCCAAAACTGCCCTTCCCCACAAAATGCCATGAATGTGGCTTGAAAAGGGATGTTCGGATGCACAGCGAGAGCAGCTGAGACTTCAGCAACAAGGGAAAATGGTGGCAGAAACACAGTTTTACATACTTTGACCCTATTGGCTCAGTTTGGCAACAAAGGTGTTTGGTTGATTGAAGGTTAATATTCTTCAAGGAGCTTTAAGGACATTGTTTCCAGGGTCTTAGGTTAACCATCTTAAAACTGTGATCTAAGTATCTGCACTAATACTAACTCCTAATATACTGTATATATATATATATATAAATGCAAATGGACTGTACTTATACTGTATAGCGCCTTTCTATCCATCCAGGACACTCAAAGCGCTTTACACTTACAGACATTCACCCATTTACACACTGATGATTGCAAACTTCAATTGTAGTCACAGCTGCCCTGGGGCACACTGACAGAAGTGAGGCTGCCATACTATATATACGCATATTAATCATGATCAGGGATCGCTGGCATAAGTGGACTAATACCTCCCTGGTGTTTACAATAAAAGTCTTAAAATACTAATAACAGTCTGGAGAAAGTCTTTCCAAAGGGTTAACTTTTCACACCCCCGTTTATTCAAAGTCATTTGTGATACGGCAACACGACGGCTCAGTGGTTAGCACCAACGCCTCACAGCAAGAAGGTCCTGGGTTCAAT
The DNA here is from genome assembly GCF_001266775.1 of Austrofundulus limnaeus. NCBI lineage: Eukaryota > Metazoa > Chordata > Actinopteri > Cyprinodontiformes > Rivulidae > Austrofundulus > Austrofundulus limnaeus. Next base: position 781,691 of record NW_013952506.1, on the reverse strand, counting down.
CCCTGGTTCGGATCTCAGGTCTTTCTGTGTGGAGTTTGCATGTTCTCCTCGTGCTTGCGTGTTTTCTCTGGGTACTCCAGTTTCCCCCACCCCTAAAAACATGTACAACAGGTTGCCTTCAGGCCCAGGCCTCCATTGAAAAAGAGATTTGAGATCTCAACGGGACTTGCCTGGTTAAATAATGATAATTAATACAGAATGATTGACAGACGTCTTGTCCCGCCCTATTGGTTTGCTGCCGTTGGTTTGGGGCTAATTTTGTTCAGCCCAGRATCAGCCTATGGCCACAGGCCTTAGGCTTAGATAATGAAAGTGGACAATAACAGGCCTTAAGCACGAGTTTATGTAGGTGTGGTTTGGTGTGGATTGAACGGGATTGAACAGGTACAATGGTAAGCAAGATTAACGTAAACGAGGGGGATTAATTAATTTTTCATCTGTTATCCTTCATGTATTTGGAGGAAAAATGGGGAGTGAAGAGGTTAGGCGGTGTTGGACCAAAATGTATTTAAATCCAGCAAAAGGAAAAGTAACAAAACCAATGTTTTTCTGTGACCTGGTTTCAGCAAAAGAACTGTCTAAATGCACATATATCTAACAAATGTCTTTTCTGCTTTCTGTGTTTGCTGTTTCAAAAATATTTCTCTGTTAGTCCACCCTACAAATACCACCCCCCAGACTCCAGTGATCCTAACCCAACATGAAAATCAGTGAGTTGTGCTTCTGTCAAGACATTTCACAATGATTTGCAATGATTACAAGCAGATCTTCAGACATTTCATGGTTGGCTTCAAGATAATCTTTTGTCAATTAATGTTAAAAAAAACTGTGTGCATGTATTTTTCCTCACCCAGGAGACATTTCAATATAACAAATCAACTCACTTTTTTAAACAAACCCCTTGGTATTGTCACTACCTACAAATATCTTGGAATTACTTTGGATTCTCATTTGACTTATCGTGATCATGTACAAGTCTTAATCACTAAGTTGAAACAGAAATTATACGTTTATTCAAAAATTAGATCCAATCTGACATCTTCTGTTTCAAATACTGTATCTTCATGCCATTATACTCTCAACCATGTCGTACTGTTTACCTGTTTGGTCTCTTACAACAAATGAAATCTTAGAACCCATAGTTAGGCTCTACAACAGGGTCTACAAAATTCATAAAAAAAACTTCCTGGATGGACTCATCACTGTACAGTTCTTTCATTGTCTGATGCCTTGACTTTTCAGAATTATGTTTTGTATAGTGGTATTAATTTATATTTTCCGATCTTCCAAGGTGCCAATTATGGAACTCTCTGTGCATTGCTGCCCAAATCAAATTCTGGAAGTGRTCATTCAACTAGATCTGTTACAAAAGAACAACTAATATTACCAACTTTTAAAAACTGTTACGGCCAGAGGTCTTTCTTCTATGTTTATACTAAAGCATGGAATGACATTCCTCAAAACATAAAGTCCATTTCAAAACTACAGCTCTTTAAGAAGAATCTTGTCTGCCATCTGCTGGACACTTTTTGTTGTGCTCATATTTAGATGTCCGATTTTGCAAATGCTGCTTTTTGAAATTTGGTATGCTTGTTTGTCTTTGTGTCTATGGTGTATAATGATGTGATTGTGATGCTGTAATTCTGAGTGCTTTATGTGCTGCAGAACAGGAACCTACTGTAAAACAGCAATTATGCTGAGTCAGGCTTGATTTTTAATAATCTTTTCCTGTTAAAGAAATAAATCAAATCAAATCAATTACTTATATTTTCACTTCAGCAGGAAGCACTAAAAATGCAGAAAAAGACAAAAAAGAGAAGCAGCCATGGGTTATTTGTCATGATATTTACTGAGTACAATCTAACATTAGAAGTGACCAGTTAACATGGACCAAACCTGTCTATGGGAATGATGTGGCTGTCATCTGTCTTGATTGTGATTGGCCAAATGAATTGTGCTCTACCAAAGATCTTTTCTGATGAGGGCAACCTTGTTTCTGAAAATTTAGTCGATGGGAAATGTGTCATTTCCCATGTCTCTGATCCAACACTTCCACCCCACCACCTCCAAATAAATCGTCAGATCTAGATGATTCATAGTTTTGCTGAAAAGCAACCAGTTTGCAGGTATGTTAAAATCATCTGTGGACAGTAAACCATTCAGTGTAAGCCTACTGAAACAGTGTCATTGAGAATGCTTATCATAATAACAAAAATACTATCAGGCAAGTTGCAATTGATCTGTCACATCAACTAGTATTGGTGACGTTACATGCTGTCTGGAGACATAGAGAAATAATTCTTATGGGAATATCCAGGAAGAGACCGACAGTGAGAAAAACTGCTCAGTCATGGGAGATAAATGTTCAATATGTCAGAACTTAAATGTGTTTCCATTTGCCGGAAAATCCCAAAACCATCTCAATCGAGTGTAAAAACTTTTTTAACAAAATAGAGGGTTTTTTGAAGAATTTTGCCATTTCCATCAAGCTTTTCTAATGCAGGACTTCAAAATGTGCATAAAAAACAACGGAAACACGGCTAGTATGATGGGTTTTTTGCACTTTCAGACCTTACGGTCTAAGGGAGGGTTGAATTTACAGGACGTTTAGGTAAAGCATCTCTTTGTAACCTAAACTTAAAGAAAAAGGACTTTGGTGAATTATACTATTTTAGTACAGGCTCCTTTTTCATTTAACGTCTGTGAACTTTGAATAAGTCAGCAGGGCTCCGCCTCCATTATTAAGACTATTCATAGTTTCTTTTATTGTGCTTAAGGATTCCATAGCTGCTATTACTGCCTGATTTAATGACTTCAACATGCAGGCAATATTACTGCGTAAACTGAAACAATGAGTGACAGAACAGTCATGATTTCTTACACAATATTTATGTTGTTCAGTCGAAAACTACTAAACTTATACTATGGTAGATACTGCCTCATAAACAAACCATTCCTTCCATGAGAATTTATTGGGTACGAAATAAAACTCATGTAAATTATTAAAACTTCCAGGAAAGAGGGATGGCACAAGAGATGAGAAGAAATGAAATAAATATCAAAATTAAAAATATATACAAGAAAATGGAAGCCAGAGCAGAAAAAAAGCTGGTTGAAGAGTAGCTTATGAAACAATGAGATGGGAGGGATAGGGGGACAGGTGCAAATGAGAACTGAGTGAAACGGTGAGTGACAGACAGTCCCAAGTGGACTGGATTCAAAATAAAAAAAGGAGTCTCCTATTCTGCAGTGAGAAGCTCATTTTTCTTTCTATGCACAAACACAGCTCCAGAAAAACTCTCGTTCCCAGAATAAATCCAGCTCATTCACAAGAACGGATAACAAACACTCTTCAAGGAGAGGTGTGGAGGCTGAAAAAATCTATAATGCATAATATGACAAAGCTCAATGGCTCTAACAAACAGAGCCAGAAGACAATGAATAAAATGAAGTCAATACCTCGGATCTGGACTATAGAAAACCAGTAGGAGACAATCCCCACCTGCACTTTTGTTCCACTACAGAGGGTTTCCGGTGGTCCGGCTGTGAGCCCCTCCCTTCTAATAGCTTCAGTGTAAACAATAAACCAGCTACTAGCCTCCAATTAGACCTTTTAACAGATAAACGCAATGTTTTAATTGGTTTTATCTGAGTCCAAAACAATGAATTAGTGATGCTGTCAAAGCAAATGGTGTAGCCTGAAAAATACTCAAGTCACTCAATAAAACCGGAGTTTGTGCAACTTAAGACACAATGCAATGAAAATAAAAGAGGTAATGTTCTAACATACAACTGATACTAATGTACTAAAACCAATTTAAACCTTTTTAGACTTTTTTAAATCAGTGATGGCAATGATCCTACAAAAATCAAACAGCGTGCAGATTCCATCAGCTTTAAGGCTCAAGATATAAATTGTGTTTTTTACATTTACAGTTTAAAGCTTTTATTATAATCTGACAAGCAATTTTTTTTCTTTCTGCAAGAAAAATGTGATTCAGTGAAACTTTAGGTGAGATTCTTTTGAGGGGGTGGGGGTGAGAGACACAAGATGACAGTAATACATTTTCAGTAGAATTTCTTTCCGAGAAGTTCCCAAAAATATCCAGCTTAGAGTTGACTCACAAAGCCTTTCAGWTGCAGCTTTAATTATGACAAGAGCTGCAGAAAAAGTTGACTGGTGACTGTATGATAAAACCCTGGCTTTAAGAGTGATGTGGTCTTTTTATTCACACAACGACGAAAAGTCACATATTTTTTGACAAATGTTCCCTAAAACCGTGTGTTTATTCCAAATATTCCAATTGTCTGGTTTGATTATAATAAACTGAAAGCAGGTTTGCTGGATGATAGGATAAAGGCAAAATGGAGATTAGTTAGTCCAGCTGTCAGAGCAACAGAAAGATGCAATAAAGAAAGAGCTTTTATATTAAAAACACGACAATAAATGGTCCRGATCTGAGGTGCTGGAGACAGCCAAATAAAGGCTTTCTGCTCTGGCTACCTACCAAAAAAATAAAAATAAAAAAAGTGGTGCACTTCAATTCAGGAGAATAAACTGAAAGTTCTCCTCCAAATTATTCAACGTGTCTTAGTCTTAGTGGCAGGGTAATAAGATGAGAATGAACCCACCCAGAATCAAGACTGAATAAGACTGAAGAAACACGTAAGAGAAGGAGGYGTCACACACTGGTGTCTCATGGCTTAAAGATCAAAGAGCCGACCAGAGCAGTTTCCCAGAAGAAGARCCAGCATACATCAAAGTGGCAGACATTCAAGACAGAGTTGGACTTCACCGGGCCCTGACATGATCCACATCTGGCTAAAACAAAAATGACAGTTCTGAACACCTGACAGCACAAATGAAGCAGTCGTTAATGAATTGGATCCACCCAGAGTTGCCAAAAAGTCCTGATCATGAGGGAACCCCAAAAAGGGGGCGTTTTCATCTAAACATATAATTTCAAMAATATGTAAGCTCCTGTCAGGCGTTTCCAGGGAACTAACAGTAATACCAGAAAAGTCAAGTACCATCTACTCATCTAAGGCTGTAGGACCTGACAGAAATACTTGTGAACTTCCTGAACTGACTGTAACAATGCCTCTGGCTTCATGTCACACATAAATTCTGGCCTGTTGATTGTAAATGACATTCAAAGCCAAACAATCAAGTGATCCTCTGTCCCCATTAATATTCTGTATAGGGCTGAACTCCCTCAGTCAGAATACCACAAAACAGGGCTACATTCAATTCAATTCAACTCAATTCAAAAATACTTTATTGATCCCACRGGGAAATTAGGTAATACTGTATGTAAAGTAGAATATTCAGACACATCTTCTACATAAATGACATTATGCTATATGTCAAAAATAGGCAAGATATCAACTCACTGATCTGCTTCACCAGAAGTCACAACGGAAATGTCGTTTTGTTGGATAATATCCAAAAGCATCCTACWAAGGCTGTTAGAAGACAACATTGCACAAGTTCAAATATCTTGGGATAAAGAAGTCAAATGACAACCACAAAGAAAAAAATTGATCTTAACTAAATACTGACAAATCATAAGGCAAATAGCCAGATTATTAGGAACAACAATCAAGACAAGAATACATACACTATGTCCTGAYTGGCATCAGACACCCCACAGGTGATACAGCCTGGCTAAAAGAGAAAAAAGAAGTGACTATTATCAAAACAAAGAAGCTCTTCACAATGTATGGAGTTTTTCGCTCCATGTTCAGCTCCTTGAGACTGTAGTAGAAGAAGTGATGCCCACGACTAGCAAGCAGGACCCCTGGATATAACAAGATTCTTGAGTACATCATTAAGAAAATGTCCAATGATGAACTGCTAAGTGAGTTTTTCCAGATARCAGAAACTCAAAGTGGAAGGTGGAAACATCACAGAAAGATATCACCTGCATGGCATGGACCAATTGTGGAAGCAGCTGATAGCTGATATGATAAAAAAACATAAACAATCAAACCAGTGGATAAAGATAACTAGACTAAAGACTAGTACAAAGCACTAAATATGGCAGCACAAGAACAACGAAAGCTGGGGTCCACACAGACAGTACCTAGGATGTACAGAGTGAAAATGTGCCTCTAAGACAGTCCAGAATATACAGTAATGGCAGAACGTACATATAATGCAGGGACAGGAGTCACAGAACACCATTACCAAGTGGCTGGACAGGTGTATAGGAGGAATCTGTGAAGAGCAAAAGAGGCAGCAATGATAGATCCTAAGAGACAGCAAAATAAATAAATGAATAAACACAAAGATGAAAATGGCAAGGACTGAAAGTAGAAACTAAGTTTTGGAAAGTTAAGACCACAGTGGTGGCTGTGGTCATCCAAACACTCAGGGCTGTAACCCCACCGCCCAAACTTTAGTGTTTTTAGAGAGAGACTGTTGCACATCCCAGGAAAACCATCTGAGTTTTCTGCCCAGAAGAGAATGATTTCTACAGGGTTGATGTATGATTTAAAAGGAGAAAGAAGGCTCTAGCTCAGGCAAAATTTTAAGAAGCCCAGACTTTTTTTTTTTTACTTTTCTGCAGCCGACCTCCAGATGAACATAAAAAAGATGTGGTGCTGGACTGCCTAGGGTGATGCTGAGAGTTTTCTTTAAGTGTTCCAACATGAGAGGAGGCAGAGTTAAAAGCGCCGCTCTCTCTCCCCGTCTCAGTAGGCAGAGCGCTGCCTTCCAACATCCAGCTGTGTTTGTTTGCCGTGAATTAGCAGGCAGCAAGAGTCTACATGCCCGTTCAATATTACCAGCATCACACCATAATTAGAGAGGAGTGCACAATTAAAATGGTTATCTGCTGCTAAATCACCAAGTGATCATTTGTATCTATCACCTGTCAAAACACTGTTTTAAATATATACTGTACCTGCATTATTTAGCATTCTGTAGTACTAAAGCATGGATGCCACCCAAAAACCTGTTAATTAAATATGCAACAATTTGTCTTTTAGCATTATGAAAACATGAATCGCCTACTTTATCTAATAGATCAAATTAATAACATTCCATTAAGTTTTTCTTAAAGTGAGGTACTTTTCAGTGGGAACACCTAGAGATTTAATCTTAATCCCTTTCACGAACATGTCACGGTTCGAACAGAACACGGAGCAGGTGGAAGGGTTTCTGAACGCCGAGCAGCCGCTGCTGCTCCAACAGATGTTAGTTACACAACTTCTGATATCTGAAAATCTCCCCCACCATCTAAAACACAACACCCCGCTGGCAGCCATCAGTCTCACTACACAGGAGCTCAATAATCTTATTATAAGAGCTCCGTCTATCATTATTAGTAGTACTAGTATTTGTGCTTTGTTGTTGTTGTCATCATCTGATACAAAATAGCTTGGGTCACTGCAATCATAAATGCAGAGTAAAGCAAACAGGAACACTCTTGAGAGAAGTAAAAATGGAAAAGTTTTCCAGGGGAAACCGACAATTTTTGATGCTGGTGAATTTATATGCAGCAATAAAAGCCAGCCAGATGGCACAAACAGGCGCATGTATAATGCAATACTTGAAGGGAGGTCTAAAGCGAAGGACGACTGCTCATAAGAGGACTATTAAAAATCAAACCTTATTGCACCGGTTGCCAGAGCTAAAATACCAAAAGCAAAACACTCGCCCAAAACGTCTTGTCTATTAACCTATGAATCATAACCGCAACTGGCATGGGCCCGCTCGCAACTGACACGTGAGGCTTCAGGCGAGCGTTTGTTCTTATAAAAGCTGACACCGTCAAAGGGTGCACGCTGAAATATCAAAAATGAGCGCTTTAGACACGGACTGGCCTGTGGTGGCTCTAAGTAAAATGAGAATTACACGCTGAGCATTTATTACCTACTGAGAACATGTTGTGCAGAGAAACTCAACCTTAACTTTAGTCGCCTTGTTCTAAAACAGAACCTTCTTTATGCAAATTATACTTTATGCATGCATGTACTCGTGGAGAATAACTCATTTAAAGAAGGGAGGTAGATAGAACAGATTCATGGGTCTTACAGAAAGCACACATTTTGATGACATATTGGGAAAACAATGCTTAACTAGATTAATGTTTGTGCTGCGTCCCAGTGGTGCATCGATAACAAGTTTCTCATCATAGAAATGAGCGCTATTCATCTCAGTCACACTTAATTATTTTGTACATTAGGCAGCTGCGTTTAATCTGGTTTCACACCAGTGGGCAGCTGATATTTTTCCCGCAAACTAAGTAGTCCGGAGACTACAAAGTGTTTAATTGACATCTTAATTCCTCCTACCTCCTCCATAACACAAACACAAACCCCGGATGAGATTCGACAATCTAAATAAAAATGCATCTATAAACAGCATCTCCTGTGAGACTATCTCCTCGCATGGTTTTCGATGGACCTCGCAATGTTGCAAGGGGTAAAAGATGGTTACTTTACTCCAACCCGGTGGTGTGACTGTTTTTACAGCGCTGTCACAAGGATAAAAATAAGATTCACTTACAGCGGAGCTCAGAAGAACACCTCAGAGACTTCCCGAGATGTTGGCAGCAGAACTGCCTCCGTCCACAGTAGGAGACTGGGAGTCATTCACTGCTCCATTTCTTTTAAAGTGGAATATCAAATAAAATACAAACAACAAAATGCCTGCATTGTTCCATCTCAGCATGGATCATTTCCTACCTATATGTTGTAATGACAACAGCGGGCAATCGAGGCACGGTCACCTCACTGGTAATTCCAGCACTGCAAATGGTTTTATGTAGTGGGGCATGTTCTGTACTTCTCAGTTCTGTCACTTAAGGTATACGGCTAAAAAAAGAAGAGTATGGGAACATTAGCGTAAACTAGGTCATCTCAGTTAACTTGGGCCCAGTTTGCACAGGTAACAGATCACTTAAAAAATGACCAGACTATCCCTTTAAAGTGAAACACATTTCAAAAAGTCAGTCAGGTGGAGAGGGGTTTTCAGCCTTAAGTGGTCGTCCCCCTTTAATAAATTGCATTTCATACCACATAATTACAATGCCATGCCCTCTTTTCAGAGGTCAGTCTGCTCAGGCTCTGATGTGTTAGCTCTAAATGTCAGCACATTTTTACTAACATTGGTTGAACTAGATTTTACCTATTCGGCTATTTCAACAATGTCATGCCTTGAGTCTGTTTTGTGTTTGGAAGTGGTAAAGTCAGAGTAAATGTTAAATAATCTGTCTGAAACCAAAGATCAAACAAATGGTTTTAGGGAGACACTACATTTGAATTAGTTACCAGTAAAAATAAGGATAAGTGCTGATTTTGTAACATGTTTTCTCTGTTATATTCATGAGGAAAGTTTGTCTTTTTTTCACAAACTAGAAATTCAGAACTTTGTTTTTTTTTTTTCTGGTGACTCTTGATAAATGAAACTAGTTTCTTACAAGAACCTCCTGTGAAAGAGACTTTCAGGCAGATATTTTTAGTTAAAGAAATTAAACAATAAATTTTGTATTTATTTTTCTATTGGTGACCATCTCTGGGTTTATCTCATCAACTTTGTGCAGAAATCAGGATTACTCTGCTCAAGTATGAACACTTGTAAACAGCAATAAAACACATAAAACTGAGACAAAAGGTAATCTCACATTTATTACCAACATATCACAATTTACTAATTCATCTCTTATATAAAACATTATTAAGTAAAGTAAGCATTTGTGATTTTGATACATGAAGTTATTTTCCTTTCTAGGCCAAGATTTTAGTAATTACGAAGACAGGACTTTGTAATTGGAGCCTTTTTACTTCACATTACTTTTATGATGCTAATATCTCATGTTTTTATCCTACAACAGTTAATTAAACAGTAAATAATGTATTCAATTAAATCTGCTTTGTGAATTTAAAGTATATCTTATTCCCTTGTTCACATGATTTGGTCATGTGAACAGGGGGATTGTGAAGAAATTTAGTTTTAGGTAGGTTAGTACTGATTTTAGAAGCACAACACTATATTCTTAGTTCTCCTTTTGAAATATTGACAGTGTTAATCTATTGTTGTGTCTTGATTAAAACAGGTCTAGCTACATGTCCGAAACATTTGTCAACACATAAATAACCGCTTGAATACATTAGGTGAGAATTTTGTCTGAATGCCTGTGACTCAGCCGTAGGCCAGTAGAGGGCGAGCGAAGGCGTTGAAGAAGCTGTATATAAACTTAAGTTTCCGGTTTTATGGCCAGTATGGGTTTCCTGTCTGCTTGAGCAGCAATAAACCTCCACTCTGATTCCAGATTCTGGTGTTGTATGGTTTTAATTCTTTCCACAATTCATTTATTTAACATCTGTGTGTTTATCGTCTCGAATTCAGTTTATTGAACACAAGATTTCTTACGCCCTCATGATATTTGTCTGACCCAGTCAGTCTAGATACAGCAAAGAATGATGGCCCTTTGATGGCTCAGGTGGTTCATGTATGAACCAGCACCACAAAAACCAAACCGCAACTGGGCCAGTTGTGGCATTGACAGATTTGGGCCACATAAATCAAACAAACACTGGGCCAGTTGTGGCATTGACAGATTTGGGCCACATAAACCAAACCACAATCAGGCCAGTTGTGGCATTGACAGATTTGGGCCACATAAATCAAACAAACACTGGGCCAGTTGTGGCATTGACAGATTTGGGCCACATAAACCAAACAACAAAAACCAAACAACAACTGGGCCATTTGTGGCATGTCATCTTAAAACAGTACCATCATTGGCAGATCTGATCCACTTTGACAAACCACTTGCCATACCCGCAGTCAGCCAGCAGTGCCAGCTTGACACCAGATCTGGCCCACACCTGTCTGTCACACCTGTTTGCATGAACTCTTTTTGGTACATGTTTTGCTTTTTTGTTGTGGTCTAGATTTTTACTGACACTTTCTAATTGTTAAAGAATATTTGCACTGGTATGTACAAGTACACAGAAGTATCTTGTCACGGAGGGTACTTATGTGACAGAAAATTGTGGTGAACAATGTAAATATGAAGGGTGTGTGTGTGTGTGTGTGTGTGTGTGTGTGTGTGTGTGTGTGTGTGTGTGTGTGTGTGTGTGTGTGTGTGNGTGTGTGTGTGTGTGTGTGTGTGTGTGTGTGTGTGTGTGTAAACTCACCAGCTTCCGTTGACACCAACCACAGACGCCACAAAGAGCCACCAGCCAAACTGCACACACTGTCACTGCGAGGGAGACCAGGAACACACTGAGGGACACTGAGCCTGTGCACACAAACACAAAAGGATTAGAAAATAATAAAAAAAAACAGACATTTACTTCATTCTGTGTAAAATACAAGAGTTAGGATATTGTATGCTGCTGTAAATGTTTTCAAATGTGTGTGTGTGTGTGGTGGGAGGGATATAAAGTTGGACCATTTCTCTCCACATTTAATTGAATCGCAGATTTGGGCTGCCGTTTTCTACATCCTCCACAAGAAAGCCGAGGGGGAATCTCATTGCTGCTCCAGTTCATGCCGAAGCATTTCAATACCTTTTTCATTCAGGACCTCGGCCAGGCATCACTCAAGATGCACACACGTCACTGTCACCATGTCGCAGCTTGTTAACTGACAGGCCGAAAGTGAAAATGGGGAGGTGAGGGAGGAAGGGAGGGGAGGGTTGGCCGAGCCTTTGTTGGAAATACAACAGGAGCTCATGATTAATGGGTATCAGTAGATGCCCGTTGAGAGTGGTGGCTCATAAAAAAACATAAACCATTGCTTCTCTTTTGTGTGTTTCCATGTGTGCGTCCAAGAGAGAGGGACTCACACATCAATGCACGGGTCTGGATTGCACATTTCCATGTTTAACTTTGCTCTGAAAGACAGGGAAATGCAGCCGTACTGAGGTTTAGCACTTGCACAGTGAGGGGAAAAATGCAAATGTATTCAAATTTCTGATTTTCTTCTCAGGATTCCTAATTTTAAAAAAAATGCATGTAGGAAATGTTTTAAGGTCATTAACAGACAAAAACTGCCTTCCTGCAATACATCTTTAACCAAACTTCTGGATTTTTTACTACCATTTTCCAAAGGGATGAAATTAGGCACAATAGTAGCAATGAAGTTTTTTTTTTAAACAAACAAGAACTCTTTTAGAGTCAGCGTGAAGCTACGTCAGAACTACAGTGGGATCTGGACCTTGAGCAAAAAATTCATTAAAGCAAAACTATTCTTTCTTACAGGATTTGCATCTAATTTTCTTGAAATTTTTATGCCTCGCTCATAATTTAGATCTACTCAGGATGATTACAGTCACTTTGTGTGTAGATGTGTGCATGGTTGTAAAGTCTGAAATATGTCGCTGGCCCTTTAAGACCAGATGGTGATTACACATCACTCGGTGCCCTGTGCTGTTCTACTGTAAACAAGTTTCTGCTTTCAAGTCCAAACATGTTTATGTAATTTTGACCTTTAAGGTGTTGACGGCCTTTTTGCTCACATTTTAAAGCCTGTACTGTAAACACCAATCAGCCATAACATTATGGCTACATGCCTAATGATGAGTATGTCCCTCGTTTTTCTAAAAAATAAAATAAAATAAAATAAAATTATTTGTTTTGTTTATATTTTTAATCTAATTAATCTGGGCATAATCACAAATCCCTGTTCCAGCCCACACGATACACCAACACTCTAACACTCATCCAAGGTATCGCAACGAATAATGGCCCATTGGTGGCCCAGATGTGATTGGCCAGAGGTGGTCCAAGCATTAACAGAGACCACATGAACAAAACTACAATTGGGTCAATTAAAGCATCCGTCTTAAAAAACAGTGCCATCATTGCCAGACCTGGCCCACATCCAGTGGACAAACCACTTGCCATGCCAGCAGTCAGCCAGAAACCAGCTCAACACCAGATCTGGCCCACACCGGTCTGATATGTGGGTCTGATCAGATTTGTACCTGAGGAGTTTGGAGCTCTGGTGAAACACCTCAGATGTTTTGTCTAAGGGACAGGGACGTTTTATTTTATGCCAGTGATAGAGCAGCAATATAAAGGAGTGTTGTTTTAGAAGGATCAGGAGGGCCAACAAGAGGGAGTCCTAATGGGTAATGGCTCTGGCTCTCCATCCTCTAATAATCAGTTTGTTAGCAAAATATCTCATGAATCACTGGGGAAATGTCAATGAAGCACTCAGAAAGTGATCACCGAACATGCAACTGATCATTAAATTAATAAATTTTTGAGCCAACCCTTTAAAACATCTGCAACAGCAAATCAGCCTTAACAAAAACATGCTATGTCTCAATTTGTTTTTACAAATACTGAGCTAAAAGTTTGTGTGACTGTACCTGGGAGTCATCTTCACCAAATATCCAAACATTAGCATGCAAGGCAGTGAGCAATGTGCTTTTTTTCAAGGAATGTTGGTTTCAGTTATGAGTATGAATTTATGAGAAGAGAGAACAAGCTCCAATGAGTTGGGTGACTGTGCTTTTCTTAATTAATAATATAAACTGTAAAGTAAAAGAAAGTTGGCCTAAATCAGACAGTGATTCACTAACTCCTACACCGCAGTATTTTTCAAATAGAATATATATGAAAACAGCAGAATAAAACTCCTGAAGCTCTATTTGGTCACCCCTTTGAAGACCCCTCCACACACCCTAGAGTATGACTGAACTTTAAAATTAACGTTTTTACAGCGAATTGTGAAAAACCAATGCAGTGTAACACATTTAACTCTCAGTCATCTCAATGTTATGGCTCAGTGTTTCCATATTTCTTTGCATTTCTGCTTTTCTTTTCAGATAAGCTTAAAATACACAACACTCTAAATTTGAACCCTTTTATAAAACTGACTAGCCAGCATCCAAAAAGTTACATAACCATTTCACATATCTGGAAAACAAAACTGTATTATATCATTTCTGCATATAAGACCAAAAATGTGGATTTGTGAAGACCCTTCATAGTTTGTTTGTTTTTTTTTTTGTCCTTTTTTGTCTGATCAGGTTTTTTTTAATGTCCCAACCCTAACAAAGTAGTATTGAAAATCCAGCTGAAAGGACTTATCACAAAGAGAAGCAGCAAAAAGAACAAAAGAAAAAAGTTTTTAATATAAAAAAGCTTTGGTTTTTACAACCAAACTCATTTTCCTTCACTCGAGCAAGCTTTTATGCTTTAATCCTGCTCGAGTAATTGCAGCTTCCTGAAAATACAAAATCAGCACACTTTTTCAGGGAAACTTGGTGGAAAATGTCACAGGATACCCTAAAAAGGTACAACTAGTGGATTGAAGATCTTTATGTGGCCATTAGGAAATTTATCTTTGCACTTTGTGGAAACATACTTTTCATATATATCTAAAAAGCTCATTAAACATTACACACCAACTGAGTTTATCTCATGGAAACAGCAGACGACCCGATCTGAAGGAGAATTGATCCAACTCTACTGATGTCGGTCTGATTGTAAAGATACAATCAGCATAACAGTCATACACATGCCCCTCCCTTTCCCATTATTTAACTGTCTCTATCTTTAGTCAGGCAGACTGCAAATGGAGACCGCTTAGACAACTTGAGTATTACACGGTCAGTGAAGCTCAGTTGTGTCCTGAATGATGAATACAACTATTTATAGCTGTTCAGAAATAGCTTCTATACTCTGCTTGTATGTTCCAGAAGCAGGTCAATAAAGCCAAGTCCATTAGAAAGCATGACATTTGCAAGAGTGGCAATGAATCTTAAACAAGAAGAACTAGATTGCTCCCCAGATAGGGGCTTATGGAAGCAGGAGCGCTGAGAGGCCCGGTGATGGATGTTTGGATACGTTGGGATCCACGAAAGCCAGAAGCTGATGTCGGATTCTACGTCCCGCGTTGTCCCTGAAGGTCGTAGGGTGGAAGGGATGGCAGGTGGGCAGGGAGTTTACATGCTTTATGAGCTGTATCAGTCATAAAGACCCATGGGAGCAGAAAGCTTCCAATCAAAGTGCTGTATTCAAAAAAGGGCCAACAGTGACAGCTGAACTCTGCTTGCCTTTGCATGGAACACACAGTACATTCCTTTTTTCTCTCTCTCTCCACATAGCACTGCAGCATGCAAGCTGTGCAAAAGAATGAAAGGAAGGAAATACACGGCGTCGAGGTATTAAGGAAATATGCAAATCTTCTGAGGCAGCATACAAGAAGTGGCATCATTAGAGCAAGACAAGCCTGCAAAACGCACAAACCGTTACAGCATGCTCAGGAAAATTCAATTTATCACGCAACTTTTAGCTTAAAATACTTCAGCAGGTGGAGACATTGGTGAGGTGAAAGGTTAAAATGGCTGTTTGCATGCATCTAATCCCAAAAAAACAAAAGTCGGGGGACGAAAAAGATCTGCATCCTTTCGATTCGAGAGTGATGAATCACAGCTTAAATGGCAGCACTTGGTAAAACTGACGAGCGAGGCAAACAAGCCCATTGAAGCCTTTGATCAAAAGCCTTTAGAAGTCAGAGCACTCTTTAACTTGAAAGTTGCCTGTTTGTTTTAGGTTCCAGTGGCCATCTCTTTTATATGCACATAAAAGGGAAATTAAATGACACTGTGTACCAGGGTGAGTGCCACCTATGATGTTGTAAATGAGCTTGTAATAATCTCGTTTCGATGAAGAGGATGAGGAGGAAATCACGCAAGAGGTTGAATGTGGACATTTAAAAAGCAAAGAGGAAGACTATTGTTCCACTTGAAGCATGCAGCAGTATCTGTATTCTTGTGATGACATACATGAACTGTAGGTCCACATGCGCTGAAGGTAGGTCACATGGAAAGAGGGGACCGGTCTTCAGGAGGTAGAAGGGTTTGTTAATTGTACAGGCAGAACTGGAGCAGTGTCCAGTCATCAAAACTGCCACGCCATATATCTCTACGCTGTAACCGAGGTGAAGAGAGCAGTGCCTCAGGAGCTCTGGGAACAAAGCTCATAGTCTGATCGCCACTTCAAAAGGTTCTGGGACTGGAGCCTGGCTTCTGGGCTTCTTAAAGCAACCGATCTGCTCCTCAAACGTCACTCTGATGTTTCCACAGCCTTTCGAACTCTGAAGCAGAAACTGAGTGTATCAGCAGAACGTGGTTCACCTGCTGAGTTTCGCAAATATCTTCTGTCTACCCGCTGGTTCACTTCTACAGTTCACATTATTGCTTTTCTCCCCCTCCCCCGTTTCAGGACAATAACAGCAATGAAGTCAAAACTATTTCTTCTTGGCTGAGCTGACTAAAACTATTTTGTAAGAAGAGATGAAACTTCAACGAAGAACTGAGTCACTGTTATGGAACCAAGAAAATGACTGCTGTTGAATGCTCAAAAAACAACTTGCAGTTCTGGAGTGTTTTATGAAAGCGTTGCTGTAAAGCAGCCAGTTCAGTTATGCTCAATGGGCATTCACTTCTGACAGACTGCCATTCCTAGGCAGATTGACCATTCAATACTTCAAGCAGCCAACAATGTGCTGTACGTATATCACTTGTTGGTGGTTCTTGGTGTTTGACGAAGAAAAACATGGCATCTTTTACAGAAATTATAATTTTTTTCTAAACTATCATGTATTATTCATACCCTTCCGTTAAAGGCACAGTGTGTAGGATTTTGTCAATTCTTTTAGCCGAAATTGAAATAATCACTAATGAAAATAATAAAAAACATGTCTAATCATTGCAGACAAAGACCTTGTTTTATTATTTTTACCTTATAAAAAGCTGTTTATATCTCCATGGTCGCGAGTTGCCACACAGGCAGCCGCCATCTTGTCTACGAAGGCTCATGAAGGACAAACTGCGGTGGCGGCGTCAAAAACGGTTTTAGTTGYAATACTATAAATGTAATATTTGTTGTCTGTCATTGTAGCTGGGATAATTTTACTTATTAAAGCTCATAATTTTACCACTTGAAACATCACTAGCCCTGAAGCTGCTGGTAGACATCGCGGTTGGAATTATCAAAGGTTTTTGACACCTGAGAGACACCGTAGCAACTCCTTTGCATTTTGAAGCTGGGGGTGGGGGTGGGGGGAGGACCAGGGAGGATGATTCAACCACTCAACCACTAGATGTCACTGAAAACAACAAATCCTACACACTGTGCCTTTAAGTTATACAAGTTTTTTAGGAAGTTTTGAAAGTTTTGATTAAAGTTGTATCAAAATGTTTCTTTATTGGATTAATCTGTATGTAGGGTGATGGTAGGAAAAAAAATGTTTTCACAGCACAGCTTCCTTTGGTCAAAGTCCTGCACATAAGACAATAGCAAGTAAAATGATACACAAGAGACCATAAAACAAACTAAAGATAAAAACAATTAAAAATATAAGTCATAAAACAAAACCATGAAGCCATCTCTCATGCCATATTAAAAGCTTGTCAACACAAAGCTTGTAGTAAAGCAACAGCTGAATTTACTGACTGATGAGTGAGTAGAGACACCTGGGCTGATTACAAACTGGCAACAGGTGAGAGTGGATGGGGCCAGGTGACTGACTAGAGCAGAAAACAAATGAGAAATTAATACTGGCACTGAGGGAAGAGTTTATATTACTTTTTGTTTCCAAAATGGAAAAAAAGTAATATAAACACAAGAATCACAAAACATTGAACCTAATCCAAAAACACAAAAGATAACTAAAACACAGATCCTGTCAGAATGAATAAATTATTTCTAAATAAAAATAAAACACTTTTAGATATTCTGTTTTGTTTTCTGCTTTTTCTCAGTTCAGCAGTGTGCAATGTATCAATGAAGTGCAGTAATACAATACTGGCGCAGTTAAACGAGTCGATAGTAGCCTATGCACACAGGGAGTGTAGTGATGACCCAACAGAAAGAAAAATGTGTGTGATAAATGACACTTTATGTTGCTGCAATTTTAAACAATAATGTTGCAATTTGCAAATATTGCTCATGCCTGGTTAGAACACTCACCTGGTGCGCAGAAATATATGCAGCCATATGATACACGCAGGGAGCCACATTTTCCAAATCCTCCACAACATATTACTGCTGCTTATCAGTTGATGAGTGTTATTTACGGGCATTACCTTCTTAATTATTGGCAGTTGGCTCTCAATTTTTAGATGTCAGTGCCTGCAGCCAAAGCTCCCTATTAGCATGCAAGGATGGAACATGCCTGCAGACAGTTCTGACGGCTCTCTGCAATAAACTGTCGAATTTGAATACATCGACGGCAAGGAACAAAGATTTGTTTTGGGGTAAAAGGAGAAAAAAGAAACAGGCCATGGAAGTGTGATTCCACGGCAGACACTAGAGATCTCCGTGTGCAGCAAATCACAGGGATTGTGTAGCGGATCAGTAAAATCTTGACAGGTGGAGAACACCCGTGGTGGGAGCGAGAGTCTCGTGCATCCTTGGTTGGCCACGGGGAGCTTTTGCTGGTTCTCTGGCCCCATTACGCTCCCCGAGGCTCAGCTGCAGGCACTGCTGGGCTCTAACCGAAGCTGTTTCACAGTCAAAGTAAGAGGACCGCCGCCCACGGACGTCTCCGACAAGGGACGAGATCCATCTCTCCCCGGTAACAAGCTGAGCATAGAGTTTGACTTCACGTGACGCTTGTGTGCCGTCACCTATAAAGTCGCCATCTGTTGTGTGTCAGATTTTAAAGACGCCAGGCACAGACTGTTGGTCGTAAAATCCAAACGGGAGTTTTAACAAGCCACAGTTGATTCGAGACATTATGTTTCAGTAAACAAAACACATAGGAAACAGAGTGAGACTGGGTATGAATGCAGCATAAAAAACTAACAAATATATCAAGGACTAGTATTCTTTGATAGAACACACACTGAGTTTTACACTATATCTTATGCTGAGAAAAGATGGAGCGAAATTATCTTGAAAATAACATTAAGCTCAAGCTCGTGATGTTGCGACATCTTGCGTAATCTGTTAGCACTGATGTGTTATGAGTTGTGACAGACTTGCCAGCTAATACCACACCAGATTTTAGCTCGATATCTGTACAACAGACTGAGTCATAGCTGTTTTTATGGTTCCTGAAGTTGACTAGCTCTGGTGGCCATCTTGAATCAGGCTGACTCCAAAAGTCGTTCAACTGTATTAGTCACCCCAACACTCCCTCAGAGTTTTATTAAATTCCTTTCAGGGATTCATGAGACTTTTTTTTCCCCTAACAGTACAGGCAAACTAACACACACAGATATATGCAAAATTATTCCCACTCTGCCTTCAATAATAAAAGCACAAAATGAAAATGCTGGAAGCCATGATGAGAAAAAAATATATTGTTTACATGAACAGCTGATCAGATAGGAAACCACACTTGGAAATAATAAGTAATATAATACACTGAGCTGGTGGAGGATTGGCACAGAGGGGGGTGGTGTACTCGATGTAAGTAGTGAGGAGTAGGGACTATGCAGGCCCTACAGCCCTCTGGGCATCACAGAAGCACATAAAGAAAATCCATCAACAGAGCCTCAGAAGTTGCCCCACGATGGTTGTGGATCATGAGGGACAGGCAGTGGGTTAATGCTTCTTGAACACAGGCTGGGAATTGATCATTCTCGGTTAGGTCAACTGGGAGATGATGTTGAAACCCCCCCTGTTGCTACTATCACTGATGATGTGTCCAAGTGCATCACTAGATGGGTGCAACTACTATTTGAGAGAGGAAGAGGCAAAATTATAGGTGAAAAAAGCAGATAAAAACACAAAACAATCAATGTGTTGTCAAATAACTAAAACTCTAAATCACAAGTCATTACACTAAACAGTTGCATGTTAGGGCTTTTATTTTGACAGGGTGTTTCTGCTGGCAAAAATGGGCAGCTTTGTGTCAAAAAAGCTAAAACTTTAATTTTGTTGTGAAATTTCTGGTATAATAATGGCAACGTTTTTTTTGGAGAAATGTTGTCGGTTCTCGAGGTGTGAAGGAAGACAGAGGTTCTTGATGAAAATGAGGAAGATGAGCAAATTAACAGAGAACTGGAGGAAAAGAGATAAAACACAGTTTAAATATGCTAATATTTAAGCGCAATGGAAATAGAAACTAAGATAGATGCAACATGTTAGGTGGTAAAACACAATTCAAGTTTGCACATGATAAAAAAAATAGAAGTCCTAGCACAAGATAAAATTACTCTCAAATACTGACATAAAACACATTTGTTAGGCACAGAAAATAGATAAGATCGATGCAAGTTCATCATCAACAAGATGGCAGCATAACTGTTATTCAAAACTCCTGTATGTTTTCATATTGCAATATTTATCACAGAATTAGAAAAAAAATCACACTGTCAGGTTGTTGTTGTTTTTTTTTTTTTAATTGTGCAGCCCTATTCAAAACCATAAATAAGAATGAGCAAATTGACCATAAGTCCTATTATTATTCTCTTACAGCCTGACTTTCACTTAAAAATGATGAATCATTGGTTCTTAAGAACTCAAGCCAGTACAAGTATTTCTAACAAGATTCATTCAGTCATAACCTTCACAGGAGGCAACAGGATCTACAATATGTTTAATTCTGATCATCTGATACAGCTCACATTTTGGTAGCATCTATCTCTCCTTGCGTCTCAGAGAAGACTTTAAAGTGTAAAGTATACCACACGATCTATCAGCATCTCTGGGATCGTTTTCTTCCTCAGCTCCGGCTCAGAAAGACTGAATTAACTCTCCGTATTGAAATAAATGACTTTAATGGGCAAGATACATAAAGCCATCATGTTTCCAAAAACACATTCTTGCTCTTGACTTTTAATAAGCTGGCTTGTATTTTTGAGTGCCTTTTCCTTACGTGAACTCTCCACATTATTAATGAATTCCAGTACAGATATTTATATCACACAGAATCACTCCTAACCCTGTTTTACCAGAGGTTAATTTATCCACCTGCTTGGATGCTATCTTAGAGTTTGTCCCTGTAGTTTATCAGTTAATTATCTGTCAGGATAAATCATGGATTGAACTTCTCATCAATTGTTCCTCTTGACTTTACGCTCTTCGGGTCACAAGAAAACACTTGCCTGTGTTTTCTAAGTACTTCACCCACACCACATCTCCTGTGTGTCACACTGGGACAAATGACCATTATATATTACGGTAATGGATCGAGCCGAATGAGCTCCTCGTGTCCCACAAGCTTTAGGGTGTTCTAGGCTGCTCCACACGGCAACAAACAAGCCATTATTCACCAGTCCCACTGGTGGCCCAGGCTTTATTGATTAAAGTCCACGTTGTGCCTGTTGATGCTGAGGAGGTGGACTAGTGTCCATCCCGGTAATGAGCCTGTGAGCTGTAAAGTAACTCAACTGTGGCCACATTTATTCCTGATACAGAGCCATTAAATTGCCTTTATATATCCTACTTTATTTGTTCTAAGGAGGTCAGGGCTCACAACGCCTCTATCCAACTGACTCCAACAGATTATCACTCTTAACCCAAAAAAAGTGTTGTTATATTTGCCTTGCCTTTCATTTTTTGATCATATAAGATTAAACCTAAAGCTGAACGATCCAAGACATCAACTCAGAATTTGTTTGTTGTTGTTGTTGTTTGTGAGTCAGGGTTTGTTCATATCTTTTGAAGTGGAGTTCAACAATAAATCTGTGAACAATTAGTATTTTGGAACCAGCCCTCACTATGAGAATAATCTTGTAAAATGTGGGCTACAGTGAGCTGGTTGTAGACACTGCTGCATCTTTATTTTCCTTCTCAGAAATTGATTATGTACAGGTGTGGCAAATACTTGTCCTATATCGAGGTTAAACTGGATCATTAAAAAAGCTATCTGCATCAGGTACATTACCTGCTTACTACCTTTCTACACTTCAAAAGATTTGTTCTTTATTGTAATTTTTTTTACAAAGAATTATTTTTACCAACCAATAATCTTACATTTACCATATTTATTTGTG
>NW_013952506.1:743867-759671 GCF_001266775.1 Austrofundulus limnaeus | reverse complement strand
CTACCACAATAAGTTTTAATATTTTCTCATATAACTGAAATATTATGTATTTTTTGGCAAAATACATATGTCTGTGATGGCTACTATTTGCATTTAGGCTGGTTTATACTTCAAGTCATCTTGCTGAGGCTATAGCGAGACGAAAATTGCGTAGCTTCCATCTCTTATCTCCCGCTGACACCCTGTCTTGCAGATTATGTGGTTCTTATTGTCTGATTGGTCAGAATGTTGTGTTTGTTTATGCGGAGCAGCTCGTACTTCAAGGAGCCGGTTGTTAAAGTAGCTAGATGGACAGCTTCAAGGAGCAGCTCGTCTAGTGCTATTGAGCATGGCAACGTGCCACGACATCCATGTCTTCTTCTCTTCTCTGCAGTTATTAACAAATAAAGCCTAGACTTTCATCCTCGTCCTCCGTCTCCTTATCTAGCAACACGAGCCTCTTTTCCAATGTCTGATACATCGTAGAATAAAAAAGCAACTAGATAGGTGTCCCAGCTATGCACGACATGCTTTATTGGGAGTGCTATGGGAGAAATCATGATAATTTATCCCCCACTTCTTCTAAGTGACCATAAACACTCAGTGAGTAAAACACATCTAAAAATGACGTAATCACTGATCTGCTGTCTCATGTCTTGTTGAAGTATAAACCAGGTGTCATGCACAAGTAGATATCCCTGAAATCTATTTCTCCAACCAGAGTCTAGTGAAGATTTGTGACGGCACCCTTTGGTCGACTTTCTGCAAAGTCTGCTTTTTATTACTGATAAATGTTTGTTTTCATATTACATTTTAATACATGTGTTGTTAAAATAACATTTTAAAAATATGATACTACAATTACCATATGATCATTTATAGAGATGACAAAGTCTGAAAAATACTGAAGTCTGTAACTTAGGGGTTGCATTATTCATGAGGATTCGATTTGTTTATGCTCTTTTAAGTTCTAAGAATGGCATACATGTTAACTTGTACAAACTGTCCGTAAATTTCGCATATTTGTTTGTGAAAATTATGGATTTTTAGGTTGTATTATACTTATACACTAAGTATTTATCRCCTTCTTATCAGCTGTGTTTAGCAGTAATTTTTAGAGTTTCCCTTTAAAACGGAATGCAGCCTTTGAGAAAGTGTGCACCAACGCATGTTCTCATAGCTGCACATATTCTTCCACTTGACACAGCTTAAGCAYAGCGGCATGAGTGGGATCATTTCAGAGCACCTTCAGGACACGAAGAAAACAAGAAAACCGAGGGAAAAAATAAAACAGTGCACGGRAAAAAAAGGGAGAGTGGGAGTGAAGGGAAGAGGAACTCAACTGTAATGCTATTGAAAAGCCATTTGTGATGCTTTTGCATATGCATGCAGGTCTACAGTCCCCCATCTGCCCACATCACCTTCTCAAAGCTGGTGACATCTACCAAGACAAAGAGGTCTCGGCTGTCCCAGATGTATCCTGTGGGTGGTGGTATAAAATCTAATCCAAGTCTAAGCCAATTGTTTTTGCCTGAGGATACAGAGCAGCATGCATTCATTGTTGTCTGTGCATGTGTGTATGTGTGTGGGTGTGTGTGCATATGCAAGTGTATGCATACCCCTCCACTATGATATCTATGTCTAATTTCCAGTCCTTACTGTCACATGAAAAACATTAGCCTAAATATTCCCTGTCTTTAAAAAAATGGGGAAACAATTATTGAGGGTGTAATTAAAGTATTGGCAGGACAAGTGCAACTTTAATTGAATGACAGCTAAATGACAGCCAAATGACAATGAAGCCGCCTCTTCTCAGCGCATCCGTTCTGGTTTCCTGTGAAATCTATTCAGATGCAACACAAGAGGAGTTCGAGCTTAGCCTGAGGCGTTTCACGTGATCGTCCAGGAAAGACGCACATCCATTAAAAATGCCAGTCAGGCTCCATTTGACACAAATGAATTAATTTTGATTCATCACTACCCACAGAGTTTTACCTTTGACTTCATCATTCAAATAAAAAATGCTTGTAAAATGCCCTTTATTACCTGTCGGGGCAGTTAAAAACCTACCAATCCAGACCCTCTAGACAGAGGTGAGAGGATTGAGTCTGCCAGAGCCCAGTCAAAGTCATCTTCCTTCAGACTCTATAAAAAAGCCACTAAAAGACAGCCCTCAAATGACCTGACATCAACCTTGTGTGTGTGTGTGTGTGTCCCTGTCCATGTACGCCTTTGTCTTCCTGCAAGAAGCGCTCGCATTCCCTGGAGTCGAATCCTCACTCTGACTAACTTCGGCTGGTGTGATGAGTGATCACGTCGCCCGGCCTGCGACCACAACCTTCTTGGAACTGATGTCGGGGAGCCACTGATAAGGTGGATGATGAACATGATGGTGACAGCTTGGTGAGAAAGAGCAAAAGGTTACTTTCAGAAGAAATTATGGTGTCTGTACGTGCAACAGGCTGCTGAAMTGTAATTTACACGGTCGCAGGGGTCCAGCGAAGGGAGGGTGTGGTAACTCCATGTCGTGGTGCGTTGTTATTGGCCCAGTAATAGCTGCTTTCATCACACAGAGCAGACAATTTCAACCCCCCACCCCCCGATGACCTCTCTCATCAAAATGCTGTGTACCGTGCTATGTAGGTAAAGCTCTGCTGTAGTCCCGTCCTCCTTAGTGCTATGGACTGAGAGAAGTCTCCGGGGACAGCGCTGTATTGGCTGTGTGTCAGGAGAAGATTTAAATATCCCTCTGCTTTTAGACTCCAGCTGGAGTGACACCACAGAAAATAACCCTCATTAGCATCGGTGAAAGTCAAAGGAAGGGCAAGCTGAAGTAATGAAATATACCCTATCACTTTATGCTTCCTCTTGCTCAAAGTTAAACTTCCTTTTTTTTTCTTTTTTAATTAAAAAATATTGCTAGACATCAACAAGCAGAAGAATGTTTCAGTTTTAACTAGAGGACTGATCAATGAGCCAATTAAAAAATCTAATTTTGCTATCTTTTTTATTCATCTGCATTTGCCACACCTGAGCATACTAAGCTGATTAAAAAGCAGGCACATTTGTGGGCAGCACAATGCTGTTACAGTTGACACTACTCCTCTTAGCCGGCATGCTTCATGCAACAACCCCTACAAGTAGTTGATCAGATTAATATGCACACTTTTATAAGAATAATATTTTATTTATGGATGGCACGGCAGAGCAGTGGTTAGAGCTGTCACCTCACGGTATGAAGGTTGTAGGCGTGTTCTTCACATACACACACCTCTTAAATTCTAGATGAGGGCATGAATAGTTGTCTGTTTCGTTTGTCTCTGTGTGGCCCTGTGATGGACTGTCAGCCCGTCCAGGGTGTACCCTGCCTTTCACTCATCGACCGCTAGAGACTGACAATTTAGAGTAAACCTAATGCTGGCCTGTGGGAGAGAACCAGGTGTCTAGTTGATATAAGACATCAGAGCTTGGACTGAAGAATTCTTAAATCAAGCTCAAGTTAACAGGATGGCATCAGAGCCTCACCTCTGTCAGTCTGCTTCAGGGCAGCTGTGGCTACAATGTAGCTTACCGCCATCAGTGTATGAATCTGTGTATGAATGGGTGAATAACTGTAATGTAAAATGCTTTGGAGTCCTTGGACCTGATAAGACACTATACAAGTTTAGGCCATRTACCATTTAACATKCTGGTCAAGCCAWGACTTSTTCATTTATACTTTCAYACMGCAGTTCTATCARTCTACATTTGCTTAAAATGGTGCCAATGTTGAGCTAAACATGGTTTGCATCAAGGATACCTAAAGCTGTTTTAAAAGGCCCTCTCTCTGCTACATATGACCTACTGTAAGATGATTAGTTTCCCTGTTTGTTTTTGTCCCTAATTAGTAACTAGACTCTATCTGCAGCGTTTTGTTTTTTTTCCCCCGTTGTGGAGGCGGCAGAGGCGATTGCTCCAAGACTGCTTGGGAAGCTCAGCTTCCCCTAAAATGTAAAAAAAAAAGATCAAATATATAATGTTGTGTGTACATGTTATTGATTAAATATGCGCTACAATGCGCTCAGCTTTTGTTCAGAATCAGCTTCTTATCACTGGTAACGACGCGGCTTTCCTCTCACTCATTCTCGCAGCTTCACAGTGCTTTAAACAGTGGACGCTCAGCTTCCACTGAGTTCATTAGCGATGCAAAGTCGGCAGTGAAATGAGACGAGTTATTGGATAAATGCTGGCTTTGTCCCGCCCACRGATGCTCTGGGGGTCTATGGGGAAGTGGGCTGGCCTCGGCCGGCTCGGACGCTCAGCTTCTGCGTGATGATTGGATGATCTGTCGGAGGCTGAATCCCTTTTTGATTGACAGCGAAATGAACGAATCAACGATCTTTTGGTGTAAACATTCATGGGAGCTTCTTTTTTTTCAGTTTCACTCTGTTCTGAGTTGAACCGGAGACTTTATTAATCCTCTTAGCAGCATTTTCTTTGTTAAAAACGGCTAGCAACAAATTGAGCTTCTATTTCTGGTGGTTGTTTTGTAGCTGCTTATGTTTGGAGACAGACTTCTATTATCGAATGTGAATGCCAGTGAATCACTCTTTCTGACTTCTTCTGTCCAGCGGCTGCTGCTGAGCCCCTCCCCCGTCACAAAGCACTCAAAGGCGGACACACTTCACACTGGCCTCGCGCCAGTCCCAGCTTGTGAGCTAGCTACATAGGTAGCAAGCTGCACATAATGGCAGAGAGTTTGAATGTTGTGGACCGGATTTTAGTGAAGCCATTTGATAGTCTTCCTTACGAAGAAAAACTTAGGGTTAAACAGCAGGGCTGATCAACTCCTAAGATTAATTTGGTGCAAAAGTTGGGGAAAAGTAAGATAAAAAAACATTTTTATTGATCCCACAGTACGGAAATAACAGGTCTTTTCAGCTGTCCTGGTATAACAGAGCTGGCTGCTGTAAAAGACTACAGAATAATCTGGAAAATGATTATAAAAAGCATTGGATCAATTAATTCCTTTAAAATGATCAAAGCAAAATTGTTAAAGAAATATGAAATTGTTTAATTTGTATTTGTATGGGTCACTGTGTGAGGAGTTGAATTTTTTGTTTTGTTATATTAATTGGTTTATTGTTTGAAATTAATATTATTTTGTAAATAGGAGCAGATATAAGATATTTTTCTTCTTCTGCTGCCTTTCATTTCATTTTAATTGTATTTTGTTTTATGTAATGTTTTGTTTTGTTTTTTAAAATGAAATGAATAAATACTATAAACTATGATCTGTGACAGGGTCACAGATCATTTTCTTGAAAGGAACGGAGGGTAGAATTTATAAACCGACACATTTTATTATGTAGGCCGAAATTGAGCTTCCTCTTCTTGAAAGACCAGCATCGGCCACTGGGAGGCAGAAATGCCGTCCGTCCATCCGTCCGTGATGGGGGACATTAGTAACGGTTGGCCTCGAGTTCTATCTTATGTCCTTTGAACTTGTTCTTCTGATTACATTTTTATCTGAAGTTTGAGTCAGGTCCTCTGGACGAGTTCCTCTTTGTTGAAACATTTCATCACCTCTCCAAGAGACTTCTTCAGTCCTAGTTACAGGTAAGCTCAGTCCTATAAGCAGAATCTTCACATAGTGGATCAACAAGTTTACCAGTGACGATCGAAACTGAAGAAGTCTGGGAGAAAAAATAAAATATTTCAATGACGAACAACCAGTCCAGAGGACCTGACTCGACTTTTTTTAGATTTTTCTAATGAATTATTGAGATGCATCTGGACATCACATACAGGGATTTTCATACTGGGTTACCTGGTTAAAATCCCAAGTATGTATGGGGGGAAAGGTGCAAACTCCACACAGAGAGGCTACAGATGAGTTTTGGGAGGCAACAGCTCTAACCTCTAAACACCAAACTGACGATTAAAATTCATCCATTTTTTTTTGTTTACAAAATTCTTCCTTTCTGGATCACGGTAAGCTGGTGCCTATCTTCAACAGTGAGAGGMAGGGGACACTCTGGACACATCSTAGGTCCATCACAGAGACACACAACCACTTTCACTCACACCATTAGAGTTACCAGGTAATCTAACACGCATGTTTTTGGTCTGTGGGAGGAAATCGAAATAATGTGAGAAAACTCACACCTGCAAACTCCACCCAGAAAAACAATCACYGTTCTGAAATCGTAATGTGCATGCAGATTAAATGATGATATTTTGATGCCTAAAAGATAAACAAATCAGCTTTATAAATTGCCCATCAATTGCKTTAAATTGCTAAAGATCAACATGAACATGAGACATAAAATGATCTCTATAACCTTCACCGGCTTCCTATAACCTACAGAATTCAATAAAAGATTGCTTTCATTACCCATCAGTGCGTTAGCGGAACCTCACCAGATTATTTAAAGGACCTTCTTGTTTCATATTCATCCACCCGTTCCCTCCGGTCACAAAGCAGTAATCTCCTCCATCTACCTCTAACCATACTAAGGACCAGGGGAGATCGGGTTTTCTGAGTGGCTGCCCCCCACTCTCCACAATCACTGGAACGCTTAAAGATTTTTCTCTTTAAACTAGTGTATTCTGGCTCTGTTTTAAGGCAGCACTGATTTTAGACGTTTTTAAAGGGCTTATCAAGCCTCATCTCAGCTCAGGTAGTTGTTTTTATTAGTGTAATTTTATTCCTTTGTTTATTTTTTAAATTATTTTTACTAGTTTTATTATTTACTGTGTGTTTTACTATTGCAATGAAAAGTGTGTTAAAATTTTAAAAAGAAAAAAGACATTCAAAAACATAAGTCAGCCAAATCCCACAGTTGAATAGAAAGAAAATCTCTTATTTATATGAATTATTATCATTATTATTAGTAGTATCAAATTGAATTTGAGTCTCATACAAAGGGTCATCGTGGCGTCTGAGAGGCCCTGGGCACTGCCGCCTGTTGMTTTACAGCTCAGTGATATGTTTGCTCGTATAGCTGTCAACTATTTACAGCTGGGTGGTACCCAGCAGACAGAGACTTATTGATGATGGCGCGCAGCTGCTCGCTCGCAGCAGGATGCACTTGGGAGGGCGGGGGATGGGGGGGCCTCACGGGAAATAAAGTTTTCCACAGCCACCGACCCTCGTGGCCTTCGCTTCTGCAGGGTGCAGTCAGTAATTTTCCTTCCACATTAACTCAGTTATTACACAGCACCTGAGGACACTTTAACCTCAGCCTCACATCCGAGCGGCTTGTCTTAATTCCTCCTCCGAAGCGCATTAATAATAACTGTTATGGCAGTGCCGGCTCTGACACTCACACACAGATTGTTGCTGCAGCGTCKCTCCATATTACTGACCATGACACCTGCAGTGACCGTTTGTCAGCGAAGACGGGAGTCTCCCATCTATAGCTGGAAGGGCAGAGACGAGTTAATGGCAGGGTTTGCCACCATTAAACACAGTGATACGCACACAGGGCTCTCGCAGCAACTTGACATTATCACCATAACATCATGACAAGGATGTCATTTGGTTAACTATTGCCGGCATTGCTGCAGGCTTGGGGGGGGGGGGTAATCGAGGGAGTGTGAGTTCAGTTTGAAGAGGAATTAAGAGCGAAGCAGAGATTTGAGTCTGGGAATCACGTACACGGTCATGTCTCTTCTGGCAGAGAAATAATGAGCACCGCGGTATTAATGCCTCACATAGTTATAATTAAATATGGAAAGCGTTTCCATCACTTTCTCAGTTCCTTGACATGCCTCTTGAGGGACCACTGTGCTGACCTGGCAACACACAGAATGTCTTATCTCCCTCGCAATGCAACTGTTATTTATCCTGATTTTTAAAAAAAGCAAAGAAGACAACAAGGGCTCTTGACGTGTGCTCGATTAATTAACTCACTTCAGGGAGTTCTAAGTTTTATCATGTGTAATGATGGATGGGAAAAAAGGAAAAGAACAAGTGATGCTGCTCTGTGTCTATGAGTCCTGTTAGCTTTTCAAAGGACAAGCTGGGCAGCTGTGTGATTTATATGCAACCTGACCTTTAAGCCAATCGGGGGGCTCTTGAGAGCACTTTCACAAACAGACTCAAAACAGAGGTTCTTATTAGCTCAGATGTGACTGAACTGAGTACAGGCCTTCATGTGTCAACCTTTCTGGCTCTTCATGTCATTGTATTTCAGGGAGACTTTCAGCTTCAGTTCTCTGGTTTAGGCTGATGAAGAATGTTAAAAGAGGTTCTAGTTTGTTTTTCCACCCAATGCCAGAAGCATGGTTCAAAGGAAAAACAAATAAGAACTCCTTTYWTTTATTTCAGTTTGAAGTATTTTCAGCAACTGATGCATTACAACGAAATGTCAAGCATGGATACTCATGGTTTCCAGAGGATGAGTGTTATTGACTTAGTCCTGCCAAGCAGCCTTACTGACACGCTTCCTCTGTAGGAGTAACAGTTCTTACACAGTTTTTCTGTTTAGTTTACTGACGGTGCAATGAATCCTGGGATATTGTCAGCCACATAGGACACGCAGATGCAGACTAAGTTTTCAGGATTTTGTCAGCCGTGTGAGTAGATRCCTACAAACTGGGACAGCCTACGGCACGGGGCAGTGACATAAGTGGCCGACACATGCGCCCTACGTCAGTCAATAAACTATATGCAAAATAACTATTAGATTAATTATACATGCACATGGAAATAAGGTCTATGGAAACAGACATCCACTGGTAAAGATGTTACTGTCTAACTCATTGATTCCCAACCAGTGGTACATGTACTTCCAGTGGTACGCAAGCATATTATAGGGGGTACGCAGTAAAATTTCCCAGGTGTGTATAAAGAAATGGAAAAAAATAGGACTGGGATACATAAGTCCCTATGATTTCCGAGACAGAATTGCGGAATTGACAAAACAAAATGGAATCCAGTATAAAACGTGGAATCTCACTGAATTTGCTCATTTGGGTGAGTTTCTGATGTATTTTGGACAATACAATGTGTTTTGGATGCTGCTTCCTGTACCTGTACTCTTTAATCTTTATTTAAGTACTTATTCACTTTCAAGGCAACATATTTATCGTTATGTTTAATTTGAGTTGAAAAGAATAAAATGCCTGAGAATTAAATTTTCTAGTTAAGGGGGTTAAATAAATAATTTTCATTTAATAATCAGTTCTTGTACATTATAGTTTTGGAGAATCATCATTATGTTTGACAGAGGGGGTGCTAGTGGTATGACAAAATGGCTCAGGGGGTACACAAGTCTAAAAAGGTTGAGAACCACTGCTCTGAATGGTAAATTGCAATGTTGTTATTTGAACATTATTTATGAACTTTTGCATTTATACAGTTATTTTACATAGAAGTCTAGAGTTATTTATATCTCTTGAACCACTGGACACATTTTAATAAAAATGTCAAAAGAAATAGGGATGCATGATATATCGTGATGAACATCGGTCTCGGCTGATGATAGATAGATATCGGTATTGGTCCRATAAGTAAAACTGGGCCAATATTAATGTCCGATATTGATTTCCTGCTTGTTGCTGTTTGTGTTTCTGTTKTGGGAGGGGGAATGTTTGGTCAAGCGGCATCTATTTGATCATGGTAGTGGCACTGCACAGCCAGTAATAACTGAAGTAGAAAGCCATGCCAATGGTCTGGTCGTTTTTTTCATGATATCGAAAAAAAAAACACAAGTGTGTTTGTGCGTATGTGTTTATATTAATTTGTGTGTTTGTGTGATATCTGTAAATATCGGTTTTTGGCCATAACAGCTATATTAATATCCGATATTATTAACATCAGCTGAAATTTTCATAGCAGTGCTTCCCTAAAAAGAAATCTTTGGATGTACATCTTACAACTGATAACGTTTGGAGTCTATCCAATCAAAAAATGCRCACCACAGCTAATCAATATTAGCCAACACAAAATGTTTATAACTCTAAGCTAACTATAATTTACTGACATTTATGTAGATAATTATCTAATGTAGAAGTGACTGGTGTAAAGATGTAAAAATGTTGTGTTTACATAAGGTTTGTGAGATTGAAGTTRTTTTAAGGTAGCAAAATCAGCTTTGGTCATTTGAAACTAAGATACTGCCTAAGGGTGTGTTCATGTTGTTGGCAGTTACAGCCAAAACAAATATTTAGTGGCTTTAAAACCTTTTTAAAGCTTCTTGAAAAACAGTGACTATTCAGAAATGAAGTTACAGTAATTGTTTTAAACGGTTTATCTGTAAAGTGGCTAGCGTCATATCTTTTCAGCACTGAACAGCATGAGGATGAAACGTGGTTCAGGAGGGAGATTTGGTTTGGTCGGGTATGTGTCTGTGCTTATTAGTTTGATAGTCAGATGTGGCTCAGCTGTGCTCAGCCTGTGGATGGAGGGTGATTCATCGGGAGGATTCCTCACTATCAAGGAGAGCAGAGTCAAAAGCAGCAGAAGCTAACAACTCAAAGAGCTCCATTCATTTTAGAGCTTTGTCTTCTTGTCTTGTGTGCCCCTGTGGCCGTGTTGTGATGTCAGGCTGAGCAGTGAAGTGGTCACAAGGTAGTAAAATGTTGACGTCAAGGAGGAACATCCCACTGCATCTGTGGCCCTCAAAATAAAAATAGACAGGGACAACAAAACCCTAAGTGGGGAATGGAAAATTCACTGCAGACGCCTGCCAGAATGCCCTACCTCCAGGCCAGCGCTGGTTGGAGGCTGGCCGGCTGGAGGAGGAGGTGGKGGAGTGGACACCATGTATAAAGCTGGATGTGGCTCTGCAATCTGGCCGGAGGAGGACAGTGGGCAAGTGTGGGCATGCTGCACCTACAGATGGTCAAAGCTTTTCATTCGCCTGCTTTCCACTGCAAGGCAAAAAAAAAAAAACAGAAAATAAAAAACACCCCAGCATAAGTTACTTATTATCCTTCTTTATTTTAATTTGAAAATTAAAGCAAAATGCTGCAATTCTCTGCAGCTGCTTTYACAATGTGTCCAGATAAGGATTCAAATGAAATTTGACACTCGCCTCTTGTTGGGCATTAGATCTGGTTTTGGATGGAACAACTGTTTCCTGAACAGAGAAATACATTTCTGTTCTTGCTCACACTTTACAGACAATAAATCCATTTTGGTATATTCCTACATGAGCTGACTGTCCACACAGTTTGCACTAAACAAATTACTTGCTTTGTGCAGCTTTGTGAAAAGTTTATGCTKAAACCCTGACATGGAGGCGGAGAGACGTTTGTTTTCACATTACGCTGACAAAGCAGTCACTTGGATCACTGATCATTGCTTCAATGATGTTTGAACAATCTGAACATAGGGAGATTCTAAAAGCTGTTTGGGTGCAGAAACACCTACAAATTGAACTATTACAGTTACAAATGCACATGGAATTATGGTATTATTTTATCACTAAGTGAACTCAAACAACTATCAGAGCAAAACAAAATTAGAGTTTTATTTATAGGAAAAAGCAATGTGCTTAATCTATAACCACGGTCTGGGCTGCCCCTACTGCTGGTTTATCTGGGGGCCCGCTGCTACTAGGCCTCCCGGTGGGGTGTGCGGCTGGCCGCTGGGGTGTGTGCCGGCCTGGCGACTGCCTGTTGGGGCTCGGGGCCTCTGGGCCTGTCAGGCTTTGGCCTGGAAGGGGTGCGCCCTGGGGGCCCGGACCTCTGTGCCCTTTCCTAGATCTGCTCTGGTATGGCGGGTGCCGGTGGGGCCCATGAGTTTGTCGCTGCTGGCCCCGRGGGCTGTGCGTGTGGTCGCTGGGGGGACTCTCCCAGTTCTCCCCTATGGTCTGATCTTGGGGGGTGGGTGGGCGGATCTTCCCGTGCGGGTGCCCCTTGGGGCTCTGCGCCCGGGATTCCTCTCGGGCCCTTGGGCTCTGGTCTTCCCTATGTCTGCCTCGTGTCTTGGGGGTTGGGTCTCCGGTCCTCCACAGTCACTATTAAATATTCCATTGGAGAAATCTTGTATATACACGCATGTTCACAACTGCTCACAAACAGGTGCTCTGATCCGGGGGGTTCTGACTGGTCACTGAGTGTGTATATATACAGTATGTCTGTGTATATACAGACAATATTTATGAATGTAGGCATGTATGTATGTATATCTTTATATATGTATGGGTATGTGTATATTTTTATATATGCCCTCTATGTATTTATCCATTTATTTTTCAGGTGAGCGGACAGATGTTGGGTGTGTGGTCCTGTGTTTTGTTGGTGTAAATTTAATATCCTCCTCTCCTAATCGCTATTTCAGTCTTTCTATCTTTCTAATTACTTCTCTCTCTGTTTTTCTCTCTCTCGATTTTCTCTTCACAAAAAAAACATAATGGTGTGGAGAGGATGGCTATAAGGGGAGAAGGGAGGCCATCCAAAAAATAGTTTTATTTATAGGAAAAAGCAATGTGCTTAATCTGTAACCACTAGCAAACCCCTGAAAAAGTTAGGCCATTATGTGAAATGGGAACAAAGTATGGGATCAATCTTGTGCCAGCAGGAATTGAATTTGAATGTGCATAATTTGAAATTGAACGCATTGGTTTGAAAATGAATTTTACTAAATTGAAACTGAATTTAATGATTTGTATCTGAATTCATTTGCTTTGAAACTGTATTTTGGTTTATTAAAAATTCAGTTTGACTACTTTCACTTTCAGTTCCAAAACTCAGATTTTTGTGTCACATCCTGGTCCTTGAGAAAGCCAGCCAGAGTAATCAAACACAGATCCACAGATTTATGTTTCACTTTTGTGAAGTTTCTTTTTTGTAATGTAACAGAGTTGATGCAATCCACCATAAAAGTGAAAAAAACAAAGTTATTTTATTGCAGTGATCAATTTTACCTTTAATGTAGAAAATGTTACATTTACATTAGATCGTGGATCACATATTAATCAGATGCTGCTGCTGACTGATCCATGATGTGTCGTGAATGTAACATTTTATACATATAGGTAAAATTAATCACTGCAGTAAAATAACTGTCTGTTTTTGTCACTTTTATGGTGGATTGCATCAACTCTGTTACGTACAGAAGGGAAACTTCACCAAAGTGCAACATATTCTGTGGATCTGTGTTTGATTATTCTGGCTGGCTTTCTCAAGGACCAGGATGTGACACAAAAATCTGAATTTTGGAACGAAATTGAAAGTAGTCAAACTGAATTTTTAAAAAACCAAAATACAGTTTCAAAGCAAACAAATTCAAATCATTAAATTCAGTTTAAATTTAGTAAAATTCATTTTCAAACCAATGCATTCAATTTCAAATTATGCACATTCGGAATCAATCTGAGCAATTCAAATTCAATTCCTGCTGGCACAAGATTGATCCCATAATAAAGTCTGTGACCCATTAGATCAAATCAGAGATTCAGTTAAATTTGGTCCAATAACTTTATTAGATCATCCTGATATGTTCCTGTACATATAGTGGTTCCTGACTGAGATATGATTTGATTTGTTTTGTCTTAATTCTAATTTTAGTATTTTCTAATGAGGATTTCTTGACGTCCTTTGAAAAAGTTTACCTCAATTCATATTTGGGATTTCCCATCTGGTAATGAAAGTAGCTTCACTAGTATGGAGAAAAAATACTGAAAATTTAGGACTTTTCTGCTCAAAATCATTGTTAGTTGCTGATGTTGCTCAGAAAAGAGCTTCAAGACATTCTTTGGGATTATATTTCAGACATTTTATTCAATGGCTCTTTAAATGAACTGTAGATCTTCATATTTTGACAAAATCCAATTATARCTAATCTTTAAAGGAAAACACATAGCAGACAGGTGTGGGTCAGATCTGGTGTCAAGCTGCCACTGCTGTCATGGAATGTGATTTGTCAACTGGATGTGCGCCAGGTATGGCAAGGATGGTACTGATTTTAAGATGGCATGCCATAACTGGCCAGGTTGTGGTTTGGTTTATGTGGCCCAGGTTTGTGTGGCCCAAAACTAGGAAAATAACAAAAGCTCAGAAAKGAAAAGCTATATGAATAAGATTATTTGGACTACAGACTTTAAAATCTGGCTGGAACTTGGAGCTTCAAATGCCCTGAGTGTAACAGCTCTTTCATATTTTACTTTTGTTTTTAAGTCGTGTATTGTCAGGAGTATTTTTGCCTCTCACAGGATGTAGGCAGCAGTATCATATCATGTGCATAACCACTACACTGCTTTTATGTGATTTTTTAGGTGAAACAGAGGTTCACTCAGATCTCCCTCCACCTGTCTTTTCTTCTTCYATTCATTTTTTTAATCCACTCTTCCTAACCAAACCTACAGGAGACTCCAAATATAAATCTATACATGCGTCAGATCTCTTGGTAGTAAACTAACGGGAGGTTCTTTAYGATCCCCATCCAAGCTGTCAAATCTGTCTGGAGCACATTACACAAAATGCTGCTGCAAACACTGGGTAATGAACAGTGGGAAACGGAGCACAGCAGGCTGTGTTTAGAGAAGAAGAAAAAAAGACAAAAATGGAGCAGCTGAGGGGACACAAGATGCATTTTCTCTGAACTTCTCAGCGCAGTTCCAACCTCAGGCTACCAACTCTCATCTTTTCTGCTGCTTCTCTGCCCATCAGATAGCCCCATTATTCTGAAGTAATACTGTCCAGCGGTGTATAACCTCCAAATACAACACARAGATTATTATTCAATAAAATGTTTGTGTTATATTGTTTTATTATATCAGGGGGTGAATGCAACTATGACTGAAATTTGGACACAATAAAAGGCCCAGAATGTCAGACTTTGATCATCTTATGTTGCAAAAACCTGATAAAATACTCTTACGTATTATGCTTAAAGTATATATTGGTAAATTGGTAGACTCTCAGATACTACCACATTAAATTTTAGCTCAATATCTGCAAAACTGGCTGAATTACAGCCATTTATGCTGTGACGCTCATCTTGAAGTGGACTGACATTAAAAGTTAATCAGTTGTAGATGTGCATAAAATGATTTATTCCTGATTGTTTCAACAAAATTCATCTCATGGTTTATGAGATATTTTGCTAACAGAGTTGATTCCAAGTGGTGAAGGGTGAATATTGAAACAAAGGTTTTGCACAGGTTGTTAATATTTCAAATATGTGATGGGGATGATTTTCTGCTACTACCACACCAAATGTTTAGATCAATATCTGTAAACTGACTGAGATATAACCATTTAGGTGTTTTTAAAGTTCAATTAGCTGAGGGAGACATCTTGAATCGAGTTCACTCCAAAAGTTAATCAGTTGTAGATGTGATTCTTGTGATTCATTTTTGCAAGTTTAATTAATCTGTGTTTAATGGTTCATGAGATGTYTTGCTAACAGCCAGACACATTCAAGCAAAATCATACAAATGAGCTTTTTGGCATATGGTGAGACTACACAGTGTACAGAATTTAAAATACTAGAAAGATAATTTCTCTAAATAAGACTCTAAAATGTAAAAACAAATTCAAGGGTTGGTAATGTTAAAAAAAGAGTTAAATGGGGCACATGTAGGTGCTGCACATCTGTGCCTAGATTCTGCTAAATAACCTTTGGCGATTCATGTTTAAAACATGTCTCTTCCTTGGTATGTCTCATGTCAATAGACCCGGCATGAACTGTCCTTAATGAGGTTTGTCAGGGGCTTTAAGAAAGAAGAAGCCCGTCAGAAGAAGCTGGGAGCCACATGGCTGTCAACCCTCAGCCATGTCTGATGTGCAGTCATTACGTTTCCCTCAGAGTCACAGCTTGACCAGCGTGGCATCTCAAATTGCAGGGAGCTCCAAATACTAAGAACTATTTTCAGGTTTCTGTTCTAT
>NW_013952506.1:721068-743657 GCF_001266775.1 Austrofundulus limnaeus | reverse complement strand
ATATATATATAACAAACCCTCTGCTTCTGTTTCTAACAGCTCTACTCCCTTTTACCCTCGTTTCTTTGTCCTCGCCTCCTCTCCGTGCCGCTCTGTAATTAAGAAGTGATTTTTTTTTTTTTGTTTAAAGGGGACGGCAGACTCGGAGACAAGGGAACAGCACATTGACCCCTGAAAAGGCTGATGCTGACGCCTCATTATGTCAACCAGTGCATGCCTTTTCCCCCTGATTGCTAATTTTCCAAGTAAAGTTCTCCATCGTGTCATTGAGAGTGTCCTCCGTGTCACTGCAACAGCAGTTCATCGTCCTTTTGATGCAGACAAGCAAGTATCTCAACAATTAATGTCTTACCTGTTGCAGATATCCTCTGAAGTCTAATTCTGACTGAACTTATAAACTAACAAAGCCAATTCCTGCCAACAGCTCAGTTCTAATGACTTCAAATTTTTATTTTTTTGCATTGCATTGCATAGTTATTTTAGAAAAATAACAGGAAGTGCCACAGCGAGCTTCAGCTGCCACTACTTGTGTTAAAAAAACAGAGTTTTATTTAAGCAASCACGTATTGGTTTAAGGGGTGTCAAACTCAGGTCCTCGAGGGCCGTTATCCTGCATGTTTTCCTTGTTTCTTTGCTTCAACACACCTGATTCAGTGCTTCAATTAACTCCTTAAATTCTGTAGAAAACTGTTAATCATCCATGCATGCAAATCAGGTGTGTTTGACATTCCCTAATTTTTGAAAAATGAAGACTGCAGAGTTTTTCTTTAGATGTTTCCATGGCAAGAACAGAAGCCTGCTTGTGTTCCGTTCTCTAAATCAGGGGTTCCCAAACATTTCCACGCCATAGCCCCCCAAAGACAGCATTAGCTTCTGGCTGGGAACCCCCCTGTGCAAACCCACAAGAATGTTACAAAATATGTAAAGCAACACCAACTTTAAGAAAGTTTATTCTCACTTTTATTTAATCTTCAATAATTATAAAATTTGTCTGCAGAAGAAAGTAATTAACGAAGATGTTTTAAACAATGTGTTATGCCCCCACTAAAAAACAACCTTTCAACAAACTGTTGATGACAGGAACAGAACAAAATAAATCAAAGCTCTTTTAAGTTCTCTTAAATAACATTTCAGTATATTATTATACTGTACATTACGTTTTAAAATGATTGAAAGAAGTTGTTTTTATGATTTAAAGCTATTATTTGATTTCTTTTCTTTTCTTTCTTTCTTTCTTTCTTTCTTTCTTTCTTTCTTTCTTTCTTTCTTTCTTTCTTTCTTTCTTTCTTTCTTTCTTTCTTTCTTTCTTTCTTTATTTATTTAATCTTCCCTCTGGCTTTCTGAGGCCCTCCTAGCACCACCTGGTGGCTCCCAGGGGGCCACAGCCCTCACTTTGAAAAACACTGCTCTACATYAGTGGTTCCCAAACTTTTTATCTTCTGACCCACAAAATATCCATGGCAAAAACTTGTGACTCCAAATATTACTGATCTGAGTACACAAACTTTGTTGATAACCCTAACAACAAAGGCTACACAAATGTAAACACTTATTTATACTTATTTTGTGTTTTTGTAATAATTATAGGGAAAATATTACATCACCAATTATTTTAATACCCTTTAAATTGATTTCTGAAGTGCAGTGGTTCCTAAACTTTTCAGCTTTTGACCCACAAAATAACAGCAGCAGAGACCTGAGCCTCCAGCTATTTTTGGATGATAAACATTTGTATCAGGTCAACTAAACATGGGCATAGTAACAATATTTATTATTCTACATTTATACTTTTTAGGCAACTAAGGCAAAAATGTAATTAATTTAGAAAATCTTTTCAGGACCCCACCTTGATGTTTCAGGACCCCACTTTGAGTCCCGACCCCAACTTTGGGAAACACTGCTCTACATAACTAAAACACACAAGGGACATAATAAAGTATTATATGTAAAAATGACTTAAAGGCAGATTTTAAGCATCTTATTAAAGCGCCTAATGTTTTACTGAACTGCTGCAACTGTTAAAATCTGTTAAAATTGTAGACATTTTATTATTTATTTGTTCAAATTTTATTTGAATAAGATGCGTTTTAAGTGCAAAAAAAAGAGTAATATCCACTGAATTCAAACAAATACATAATGAAGCTAAATTTTGTGGGGAAAAAAATTTATGAATTTCACAGGGGCTTGGGTCTGGTTATCTGCCTGGGGCAGTTTATCTTGTTACAGCCTGGATGGTTCCTGCCTCAAACAGAGATGCAATATTGATCAGAGGGTTTTATGTTCCAACACCGTTGATCAGGGCCTGTGTTGTGCAGCTTGTACTGCCTGATTGGTTCAACTTTATAGACTTTACCACTCAGAAGGAACTGATGTGCTTTAATACAAGGGAAAGTATTTATTCAAGTCTGTTGGGGAAAGACATTTGCATGTAAACCTCCAAATCATAAACCATTCAGCTATATTTCACAAACTTTTCTTCACAGTTGTAAGTTTGCAAACAACGCAAACACAAAACTGGAAGTAGACCAAAGACAAACCAAAACTGTGATTCAACAGGGAGACAAAAAAGGAGCAGTTCCCATGAAATCATCACCAAACAGGGACGGGTACTCCAGGCAGGAAGCACCAACAGTCAGCAAATGGAGCAGCATTATGACAATTATCATACGCTGGTTTTAGGCACTCAGGCCTTTTTGTTTTCATTATGCAACTGCATGCTTCGGTTTGAGCTGAACTAAATCACAGTGTATTCGGAAACACATCTGTTTGACCTTTGTGTTTGTTTTTCCTGAGCTGTGCAGCAGAATCCTGCCTCTGCTCAAACATCCTGAGAGCACAGAAAACACACGACGGCACCGGAAAGTCAAGATTTCTCTGTTTATTTGTGCAAATGCACGTCTGAGGGCATTTGAGCATGTGCCAACTATGAAGGCAAATAGACTCCGAGAGCGAGTGACCAAATATTGAAATATCACACACTGTCGAGGCTATTGAAGTGGATAATTCTTCGCCTTTTTTTATGACTCATTAGAGGAATCAGTTGCCCCCTCCCCAGCCTGGGAGCCATAATCACTGAGGAGGGTCTCAGGGCRGTTGGCTTTAATCAATGAATGTTATGGAAATGAATTAGGATCTGAGCTGCTGTTGGAGTGAAAACAGAGATATTCCTGCAGCGTGTGCACCAGTGGCACAAAAAGGGGGGGGGACGTTTGCGCTTTGCAGCACGGACCAATCAGAAATGTACTGCTCGGACGGACCCGGCCCAATCTGGTGCGTCTCAGCTCCACTGAGTCCGAGGCTGAGCTCTGTCAGCTCACTTGCACGCATGCACAATTTGCTCACATCCAATTCATTGTGCTCTCCCAGCTGCACAAATTCACACCACTGCCAAGGCAAACACGGGACGTTAAGCTTGTGACCACAGCAGAGTTAGGTGACTGGTGGAAGAGGCAGGGAAGCAGCTTAATCCACATCATCGTTGAGACGGCAAATGAGAGGGAAAGATGAAAAATAAACAAAATGTGGTACTAAAGCAGATAGATGGTGTTTCGCAAAGTGACTGCAGTCTGAACGGTCATGCCACATTTCCTCTGACTTTTATGTCACTGAGGTAGAAGCATATGGATCGATCCAGATATTGATATTATCAAAATTAACATCATGCAGTTAAAAGCTTGTAACTCTGCACATCTTCAGCTACAGAACAGAAGTCCAGGTGCTTCATCCCATTACCCGGTACAATACCTGCACAGTTTTTCATTTATTTTAAAAAACGTTTGAAGGGGGAACCAAGCATCTTTCCTGACTTTCATTATTAACCACAGGAATGGGTAATGGGAAACATAGATGCTGGGGATCAAAGGTAAGCTCCTTCTTATTTGTCAAGTCTCACTCTGCTCACTTAGGGTGTATTCAGACCAGGAAAGTCCTTCGGTCCGCTTGTTTGGTCCAGATCAAAAATGGACTTTATTTTATTTCGTTTGGCGCGGTTTGCATTCACATTGTGCTTTTTTACAAATGAACTATAACTTGTAAACAAAGCCACAAGGGTGACGATCATTGCTCCCACTGGACAGAAAGGACAGGTCGGGACTGAGCCACAGATCCAGAAGAAAACAAGGAAGTCCTGCATGCTGCATTTCTGATGCGCACATTTTCTRATAGTACARCTGCAGTAGCATTTAAAATGTCAGAAGCAGCTAATTTAATGGTGGTTCTGTGATGATATTSTAATTTTGGAGCRACATCAGTAAATGTGTCCCGCAACCCAAAGGAGMMRAGGTGCKCTGCGTGTTCTGACCCACAACWTGYYGSYAGCAGAGCTGCTAACAGGAGATGAYGAAACAGGTATGATTTCAGTTTATTTAGCTCARCAAYGGTGGTCTGTGAAGTCCAAAAAGGTGCATGTTTAATGCAGTTRGTTCGKTTAGAGTCCGGTCTGTATTCACACCAGAAGCAAACTGAAGTGAACMGCACCAGAGTTCGTTTGGAAGCGGACCAAGACCACCTCAAAAAGCAGGTCTCGGTCCGCTAGTTTGATCCGCACCAGAGTTCGCAAGAGTGTATTCACACCTGCACAAAAGGTCCGGACCAACGCTGGAAACGAACTCTGGTTTGTTTAAAGTGGAGCAAATTATCAGGTCTGAATATGACCTAAATATCTGTTCGGTTCTGTTCAGGTGTGTCTCGTGTCCCTCACTCGTTGGGTGTGATCGTGGGCGGATCATGAGTATGCAGCTTAAGCTGTTGTAGTTTTATCATCAGGTAGCCGGACTTTAAAAAAATTTGTTATGGCAACTTTTATAAGATTGTGTAACCGTGGGCGGCCATTGGTCTAAAACCTCCCAGGATCTCTGCTCATTTCAGTCTGCTGACGTCAAAATTGTTTGCCTGCAATACACGATTGTACTAGCTTGGAACCGGAAATGGAGACGCATCTGCTCCACGTGGATTGGCTGAGCCAAGACAGAACTTGAAACTCCTCCTGCAAACTTTTATTCAGAGAGGGGGGGAGGAGATGATTGCATACAGCTTGAACTGGACAGAACAGTCTAAAATGAGCAGATATCCTGGGAAGTTTTGGACCAACTGGAGACGCAAGGTTTACAATCTAATAAACAGTGCCGCGACGAATTAAAAAAAGTCGGACTACCAGGTGATAAAATCACAATGGCTTTTTCTTTTTTTTACCACAATGACTTAAGCCGCATGCTGAAGATACGCCTACGAACATGTACACAAGTGGGGGACACACAGTTATGGAGACACACCTACACATGAACAGAACCCAATGGAGTGAGACTTGACAATGGACAGGGGGCTATAGGTATCGGGTAACACAGGTACTGGGGAACATAGGTGTGGACTCCATGATGGGATCGATACTCAAGTTCATCTCAACTCTCAGCCACTCCCATTCCAGAAGTGCAATTCTTCATCTGAGCAAGCAGGAAGCAGCAGAATCAAATGCAAACATTAGCTGAAACGAGCATGGCAGATAATAATTTAGTCCGCTCTTATTGCGCAACAACTTCAGAATCAATCCACACATGCTAACATGTTTAGCATCCATGCTTCTGTCAACACAGTGTGCTGAATGTGATGTCACGTCTTCTTCTGCACATACAGCTCCCTGCAGGACTGTGTGGACAGCTCACGGTGGAGTCTGATGGAGGTCATGTGTAAATTATAATGTGAATGACCACAAAAGGGAAAAGAAAAAATTGGATCTGACGCAAAAGTAAGAACTGAGCATTAAGACCTGCATCAAAACCTCCTGAGACACGGYAGATTGGGCCAACTTGCCCAAGCAGTACATTTCTTCTCACATCTTGGAGACAAATAAACTCTCTGTTTCATTCTTCTCCTCTGAGCTTCTTCCATCTTTTTCTCAGCAGGAACTCACGACTGTTGGAGGACAGACTGTAATAAAGAACCAGTTTCTGTTGAGAAACGGGTTACAAATTGCCCGATCCATCAGAGAAGAAATCTCTGAGCAATTCATTAGGCCATGCTGACGTGTTTTTTTTTTCTGACAGAAGTACATTACAAAGCGATGTGAGCTGCAATGAAGAGGCGCAATTGTAGACAGATAGAGAGAGAGAGAGAGAGAGAGAGAGAGAGAGAGAGAGAGAGAGAGAGAGAGAGAAATAGTCCAAAGCTTGACTTTTTGTCACAGACAGATGACAGCGGTGCTGCAAGTAATGTCAGTAAAATGTTCCTTTCAACAAAGAGTGGAAACCCCACAGTGATACTCCAAAACATCTGAGCTAGATGTTTGGTAAGTCTCCASGTTTTACTTTTTATCGCTATTTTAATGAGAAGCACATCAATCAAYGATGGCAAATATCCAAGATTACATTTTTCTTTTCTGTTAATAAAATGTTGAACGTAAGAGAGAAAAATGCTACTCAAATGTGTTCAGACAGGTACTGTCTACCTTTTTAAAGGGATAGTTCAGATATTTTGAAGTGAAAAGACAGTTAAAAGTTGTAAACACTTAAAATGTTACCTGTTATAGTTTTGAACCATAATTTTGGAAAAACTTTCCTAAAAACTAAGATTAACTCTGGCCAGACTGGCAAGATAATGACTAATCTAAGCAAGGCCAAGACTGAAGCATATGTCAACCCCTTCGAACAGTTGCCTGTGTATTGACCTTTAGAAATCCATAAATTTAAACTGCTACCAATTCGACAAGCACCCTGCCAAGGCCAGAAATATAGGGAGAGCATTGAAAAATGGCAACAATGTACCAAATATTATTGGTCTGAGTACACGAACTCTGTTAATAACCCTAAAAACACAGGCTTTTTGACAATATAAACAGCTTGTACACAAATATAAATACTTATCTTTACTTAGTTTGTGTTTTTGTAATAATTATAGGGAAAATATTACATCAGCAATTA
Organism: Austrofundulus limnaeus; assembly: GCF_001266775.1. Taxonomy (NCBI): domain Eukaryota; kingdom Metazoa; phylum Chordata; class Actinopteri; order Cyprinodontiformes; family Rivulidae; genus Austrofundulus; species Austrofundulus limnaeus. Next base: position 736,746 of record NW_013952506.1, on the reverse strand, counting down.
TTTTATTATCCTTTAAATTGATTTCTGGAGATTATCCAAGGTGTTTCATGACCCATAATTGGGTACCAAGCCCAACTTTGGGAACCAAAGTGCAGTGGTTCCCAAACTTTTCAGCTTTTGACCACAAAATAACAGTAGTAGAGACCTGTGCCACCAACTATTTTTGGATGATAAACATTTGTATCAGGTCAACAAAACATGGGCATGGTAACAATATATCCATTTTAAATATACTAACCTCACTCATTTGTAACAACTAGGGCAAAAATGTAATTATTCTGAAAATCTTTTCAGGACCCCACCTTGATGTTTCGGGACCCCACTTTGGGTCCCGACCCCAACTTTGGAAAACACTGGTTTAAATGAACCCTTTTCAAATGTATGTCCGTTATTGTTTATTGTTTAAATGAACCCTTTTCAAATGATCTGATCCGATCTATCACTTTATAAATCGAAAAACACCCCCACAAACACATATAGTAGAAACGAAACATAATTACCGTGAAAACAGTTGCAAATGTCAGTTTTGCTGATAATGTTGGTGAAGCGAGGGGAAAAAAAGAGAACGTTACTGATCGGTAATATTGTTGGTGCAGTTCTTGAGTGAAAACAGCCCACACACAGACACAAACATGACTCCTATTCATGACCCAGCCCGGTCCTGCAGAACAATCACTCCCTCCCTCATCAGCTACGGCACGGGTGTATTTCCTGCTCAGTCCTGATGCAGCCACAAACCACTAATGGAACAGAGTAAAGCAAGGGCACGCAGCGTGCTAGCTGCCATCGCTGACATTTTAACCTCGCGCCGTCAGAAATGACCCTCTTGGCTCGGACACGGCGGCGACACTCCAGAACGACTGTTGGGTCGTTAATTAAGGCAACAGTTTTAGAACAGCGGGAGACATAAATCMAAAGAGAAGAGATGGCAATAATTTGATGGTTTATTTTTATTGTTTTCCTTACCCAATGGGATGTCTTGTGACTCAGTTTCACCCTAATTAGTTTTGTTTGCAGTTTTTATTTCACACTTGGTTGCAGCAAATGATTAATTCATCATTTTATCACAGTTAAGGTTTTTCTTTCTTCAGCTACAGCTTTTTTTTTATTGTGGATTCATTCCTTGTTTATGCACTGTTTAATACACCATCATTACATTTTTATTGTTATCCCCCATTGCCATTTATAAGACGGGCAATAATGTAACTGCTTGTGTTTCTGTGTGCAAACAGAATTGGGCAAATTTGACTCATTGCATGTATGTCTGCAACTGATTAACTTTTGAGTCTACCCAAGTCAAGATGGCTGCCACAGATAACCAACCTGAGCAAACAAAATGAAGAATAAGTAATGAAGTTCTTTTTACAGATATTGAGCTAAAATTTTGTTAGGTTAGTATCTGAGAGTCTGCACCATATATCGTTTGAGCATGGTCATCGCAATGTACGTGTGCACAGAAATCACACGGCAGGTCGTGGGATGTAGGAGGCAAATTAAACCAACATGTTATATTAGGACTAAACTACTAAACCATAGGTCATGAGACTAAATGGTCGCGTGTTACAGCTCTTATTTTGACAGGTTGCTTCATGTCAAAAAAGCTAAAACTTTCATTTTGTTGTCAAACTTCTGAGACAATAGAGGCAACATTTTTCAGAGAAGTTGTCAGTGAATTCTTGAGCTTACAGGAAGAGGAAAACAAGGAAGATGAGCAAATTTACAGAGAACTAGAGGAAAGTAGGTAAAATACAATTATTAAAGTGTAACGGAAACAGAAACAAAAATGACACAGAGGCAACACGTTAGGTGGTAACACGCAGTTCACGTTTGAACATGATAGAAGGAAACGTGCGCAGGTCCCAGCACAATAAAAGGTAACAAGAATAACTCTCAAATACAGTACAGACAGAAAACACACTGGTAACACACAAAACAAGGTTAATTGTCAGTGTTTTTCAAGTCATCTGTTGAAAATTCCTGTATTTTTTCATATTGTAATATATATCGCAGGCTTATAAAAAGAAATCATGTCAGGTTTTTCCATTATCGTGCGGCCCTACTTCAAGAAACACGTTGTTTTTTCTTTGATAAGAGATTTGAGCTCTGAACTTCCTGTCTTTTGGTTTGTTTTTGTGATTCAACATCAGAATTAACATTTTATTTGTTTTTGTTATTTACCCCCTAGCAAAAATTACTTTAGTACTGTAAAAAAGTAAATGTACTTAGTTACTACACACCTCTGGCAATAAAAATTATATAGCTGCACTGCTGATCACCGTTAAAGAATAACATAATAATTTGAAACCTGGAGAGAAGAAAGGAGGGAGAAATGTTCCGTAAGCCAAGCTGAGGAGATGGCACTCATATAGCCCAATCTGTCAGTCTCACTACCTTGCCAAACACGGAGAATCACACACCATTTTTCTGCTAAATACCAAGAGAGGCTGTGGCTACACACACAATCAAAGAAAATGATTGCTCCGACGACTAGMACACATTTATACTAAGTTGTGGAACATGGTGTCCTAAAGCAAACGTGCTCCTGTTAATGACTCATTAGTTTAGATGACATGTGAAAAGCAGGACTCGTGGTTGAGAGAATAAGTTTGTATATTTGGGCTTTTGCAACCAAAACAATTGTTTTGCCACCTCTGGGTTTAAAGGTATCTAATCCAGACAGCCATTCAGATTTATCTCTTCAAATTCAAATCATACTGTTCTCACTGGAAAATTGTGATTTTTCCAGATTATTGATTGCACCATTAGTGCATTGACATCTTCTTCATAATAAAATATCACTAAATGCCAAATTTCTATTTTAAAGTACCGGTAAGTGATTAAAACAGACCAACAGAGTCAACAGTAGCCTCTCAATGAAGCTGCAGATGAGAGGAGCAACATATGCTAATCAGACGTCATAAATTAGYTGATTTGACTAATTATCAAATCTAAAAAAGAAACCAATTAAAGAGTTATTTAGAGAAAGGTTATATGTTTTATTAAACTGATCCAAATGATTCCCTCACCCCTATGTTGGACATGTTTTTTTTTGCATCTGTTTATATATCAGTGCTTATTCKTTATAAGTTTAGTGGTGTACACCTGAGGAATGTGTGTGGTTCTAAAATGTAACAGAGACCTGTTTCCAGTATGGATCTGCTTGATTCTGCTATTTTATGACCATCCTACTGCACTTGGGTCAAAATGACCCAACATGACAATGATTTTTAGCTAGCTTTTGCTGCTTTCACCTTTTAGGTGGCATTTTTATACGTTTAGCCTTGAGCTAGCCTTTTGCTACTTTCAGTTTATCTGTAGCATTTGATATGTTTAGCTTTAAATTAGTGTTTTGCTACTTTCAGCTTATAGGTAGAATTTGATATGTTTGGCTTTGAGCTAACATATTGTGACAAAAATAACCATTAAGGAAACCTTTTTTCTGCTTTTAGTTCAGTTTTAACTTCTTCAGTAAATCTCAGCAATCTCTACACTTTTTTCAGCTGTTTAAAATGAGCTAGCATTAACAGTTCAGTTATTCCAAAATTTCAGCTCAATTTCARCTTCTTCAGCATTCAGTATTCACTCAGCATTTTGGCAAGAGATACAAATCCTTTTATTTATATTTTAGATTCCCTCTCAACAGGAACAAACTCTTCTGTTTATTGTGTTTGTGAAGCAACAGTGAAACACAAAACTTCCCGGTGTGTATAATTTATTGCATTTTTCACCGATTTAACAAACACTTTGCTTTCGAAGTGATTTAAAATTGAGTAGGAGATTGAACAGAATGAATTTGCAACAGGCTTTTTGTGCATAAAGGTTTCAGTGTGTTAAGGACAATCAAAACCACTGAAAACTGCAGAGCTCAACTATGTGTAGTGGGGAGTAAAATATTATATATTTGTAAATCCGTACTTTAAAAAACATGCTCCTGCATTCATTAGCCATCTAATATTCAAWCAACATGCACAAACAAGACATCTGAAAACTGTATGGCAGCCTTCGAGGCATTTCCAGTGATAAACAGAAGCTCTCTACACGTCATGTTTTTAAAAGCAGAAAAATGGAAGCACATCAGTACACCAACAATGGTAAGACTAGTAGTTATTCATTGTAACATTCAATCTGGATAATATTTTCAAAGTGCACAGCTGGGCAGAGGTAAATGTTACCCCACATAGTGAAATGGTCAGGCCTAGATCTGACCCACATCTCTATACCTGAGCAGTAACACTTGGCCCGGTTATTGCAAAGAACCTTTGGTGGCCAAAGGTTGTCCATGCATGGACCAGCACCCACATTTACCAAACAACAACTGGGCCAGTTGTGGAATGCCATCATTGCCTGGCCCGCATCTAGTTGACTAATCACTTGCCATGCCAGCAGACAGCCAGCAGCACCAAGCATCAGCTATCAGCTGTTTAAATGGTGAGTTTGAAACTCAATGTTTTTTGTTTAAAACAATTGTAAAAGTGTTTTTAAGCTATGTGTTAAGTAATAATAAAAGTTTGAACCAAATCAAACCCCTTAAACAATTAGCTGACAATAAACTCAGAATAGAAGKTTGTTTTTTTAAGTGTCAGTCTGTTGGTTTTCTACAAGTGAAATGAACACGCATTAAATGTCTGCTGTTTCAATGGATGCCTGACTGTTTTATTGGTGAATGTGAATGAATGGAGCGTCACAGCAGTTTGACTACATCAATCAAGATTTTGAAAATACTTCAACAACTTTTTCTGAGTATGTTGTACACCTTATGGTTAATTTTTGGAAAGAAAGTCTGAATCGTTTTTATGGTAAATTATCGACTGACAAAGCTAATAGRGTCTTGGAAAATATTGGCACTGAGGCCAACACCGAAGAACGTTTCACAACAAAAGTATCCTTGTTAAAGCAAAGAATAAGGTCAATAGAACCAACTTGGCTGATTTGAACTTCAGCTGAAAACCATAACCTCATCAAAAGTATCAGTATTAGTTAGGTTTTGTTTATTTTTTAAACCAAAATCAAAAGTTATGCCAAACCCACAAGGCTGTAGTTTTCCAAGTCTGATCAGGTCCTAAGGCTTCTAGCTTGAAAGACACAAAATGATAATACAATACATAAGTGCAACTTTAGTAGTGAAAGCTGACGTTTTCAAATCATCGAGAAACATCCCTMTCCCCATCTCTATGTTATTCCTCAACGGGCAGTCTGCGGAGGAGAGGTTCATTTTAATGGCTCAGAATGCTTTTCATTTACGGGATGACCTTGTGGGTGTGTAGGTCCAGCAGTTCCATCTAGTCTCTTTGGTTTCCAGTCCTTTTTTATTGGTTACCCGATACATCAGTACTAAAATTGAGGATTATTGATCTTAAATAGCAGCTCAGCCTTAAAAGACCAGTAAAATGAAAGCCAGTAGCATGAATGTGTTATTACAGATGTGATTACACTGAGACTTAATGTCTGTCAATAGGATCCTTTACAGTGAACAAATTGGAAATCTTAATCTGACTGTGTGGGACCACTGGAGGGTTAGTGTGAGGATTAGCAGTGATTGCATTTTAGTCAGTGCATGAAAATGTTAAACATTAAACCTTTATAAAAGAATAACACTGACAGCTGGAGGTGACCTAAGGGGTCGTGCATAGGGTGACAATACAGAGCGATCATACGCCTTCGTCACAAAGAACCGAGTCACAAATGTTTCTCTTCATTGGTGTTTCTAAAACACTATGGCAACTGCTCACAAGTGTAATCTCTTCTGTGTGTGTGAGATGCAAACAGAGCTAATATGCTTGAAGAGATGGCAGTGATCACATTTCTAAGTGACTCTTTGCATCATGCTAGAAGAACAGAGTGCAGATTTTCTTGGCAAACCACAGCTTTCTAAACACTTAATCTTCAGACGGCGAGTTATCTCCTACCAAGTCACCTCCTGTACACCTCTCCCCAAAAAACAGAACGAAAATCGATTATGTGAATGAGGGGAACGGAGTCTATTTCAAGGTTTTGGGACAAAAATGAGCACTTACCGGGCCTCAGCCTGCACTGAAATAGCAGGGGTCACTGGTAAGAAGGAGAAAGGAAGAACTGTGAGGAGTAGCCACTTGGCTTACTCTCATATCTGGAAGCCACTGAACAAATGCATCACCACTGCTTATGAATTTTAAGCATGTTAGACAGTAAATAGCTTGTGTTATAAATATGGGACTGACAGGAATAAGCATATCATCAGCTCTTTTTATCCCTCACTTTTTTGCCTCTCTCATCCACCCATCCCAGAATAAACTGTCCTGCTGTCACTAGATTGTCGTTCTCCACCCCATCAGCCTCCCATCCACAGGCTTTTTTTTAAACAATCACACAGACATATACACACAAGGCCTCCTATCCTCTGAGTGACCTTGACTTGCTAGCACTCCGGGGCTTGTTCTTTGCCTATTCTGTCTTTCAGTCTCACTAGCTCTCTCTGTCTCTTACCGTTCGCCCTGTGCTCTATTCTACGTCCCTGTAGCTTTTTGCTTTCTTTCACTATACGCTCTTGGCCCGGATAATGTTAACCGTAGCAGTCTTCTTTTTTTATTATTCTTCTTCTCCCAGAGACACAGAGGAGAAAAGGAGAGAAGATGGCAGAGAAAGGAGAAGTGAAGGACCTCCCCCTCCCCTGAAGTCAGCTGAGACAGTGTCCTATAAAAAAAAGAACTCCGGTCCTGAGGAGCAGCATCAACAAGTCTGCTGTATCGATATGGCAGCAGCTTTCGTATGCGTTATATACATACATATATGTTTTATAACTCTTTACCTTGTTATCATCCAGGAACCGTAATGGACTGCTATAGCCGCAGAGTTCTCAATGTAGTTGTTTCACTTTTCTCTGCATCATATCTAATTTCACATCACAGCAATAATTTAGATCTTTTGATAAGGTTCTTTGGAAAGGTTATAAACAATTGATATCTTACTTGTTGCAGTAAGCTCTTCAAACAAACTCAGTCTGGAGAAATATTGATTAGCTCTGACCAGACTGAGAAGCAAAAGCTAGTCCGAGCGAGATAAAGACCAGAACAGATTGGTGCTGTGTTCAAACTAGCATTGTGCATTGATTTTCAAATATTCAAAGAAAAAAAACTCAGCATCCCACTATGTGTTTCTGCCTTGCACTGTTCAATTTTAAAGTTTTTTTTAAAAGTGGAAACTCTGATCCATTGTTGTTCTTTTAATCAGCTGCTTCCTTCTTCAGGGGTCACGACAGTGGGCAAACTCACAAGCATYGGCAGTTTAATGCAGGATGCCATTCCTGATGCAGCCCCATCCTCCTCTGATCTATTGGACTAGTGAAAATGAATGAATTTAAACATTACTGGCTAGTAGGATTAACAGCAGCACACACCCCTGTGCACATAGCCTCTGCTTTATTTGTTTGTTTTTTTTACTGCAACACTTTACGTAATTTAATGTAAGTCTCAAATACATTTTGAGAAGTGTAAATGGCTGCTATTTGGTGTATTGTTTTGAAGCAGAACATTTTAATTATAAAAATAAAATGTAATAATTGCCAATTAATTTGAAGAATGTCTTTGCTTTGGATTCATATCCTTACTTTAAACAACTCAAATWAAAAAATCACAACTGTTAATGCATTTCAATAAACTTATATTGCCATCAATTTCCCATTACATAGCTTTTTTCAGAKAATTCTACGATTATTTAAAAGCTCAAAAAACAGCGACTAGCTGTAGCACCTCCAGTGTAACCTGATGCACCTGTGAAATTCTGCCGGAAAAAACATGTAACAGACTGCAGTGAAAAGGTTTTTAAATGATCCACACCTATGTTCTCTGACACTTACTGTACAGTATGTTCTCCAGTATCTATGCTACACAGCTTCTATGTTTCCCAGTACCTATTGGCATTTTTGCATTGCAAGGTTGCAAGGTGCTGTTCGGCTGAACTTGTATTTAAAAAGTTATAGACGCTGCAAACAATTCACGTAAAATTTATCTCATTTGTGTAACGTGACACAGTGTGTTCTACCGGGGTTCAAATTAGAAGATACTTGACTACCTCTTCAAATGTTTTTAAAACAAATTAAATGTATTAAAAACTATTTWAAAAACTAATTAAAACTATTTAAACTATTAAAATAAGCTTTCCTGGGAAAAAAAACATTTCAAAAGATCTACTTTAAGTAAAAATCCCATAAGCCTGCAGGTTCACTAAAAAAGGCAGATCTCCRTCTTATAAATGCTATTTATTTTTGTGCCATGCAATTTAGTCAATTCAAARTTTGATTAGAATTTGCTCTAATCAGCTGTCTGGCTTCCTGTTCCACCGGCGACAGTGAAGAGCTCTCTCCGAGGAACAGTAAGACAGCAAGTCCAAATCCACGTGTCGCTGCAGGTGCTCCTACAAAAGCTTATAATTGCCAACCATTGCGGCGTGTTCCTCTGACTCCAGTGATCCTTGAGACGTTCCCAAAGGTTTCATCTCGCAACACCCATCTGTATCATAAATGGGAGCCTTTTAACCATTTAACTACCCATTCACAGCTAAATAAACTAAAGCTCAAATGACAGTGATCCATTAAATGTCAAACAAGCTGAATAAATGCACTTTATGAATGCTCTGTTCCTCTACCAGTTATTGCAGCTCAAATCTAAAAGGTCTCTGTTGTGATTGTGTTCGGGGTGGATGTGCTGTGTTTAATCCAGGCTTTGCATCTGATATCAATACAAAAAGCTGTCAGGACTACAGAGTAGCTCACAGCTGCTTTATGCTGTAAAATACATTACGCGATGAAATGCACGGCATTGTGAATAAATACCTGCAATATTGAGTTTCCTTTAAAAGTTTGATCAAAGATCTAAAGACKTGGTAAGAGCAGCTGCTAAGACAAATACAATTTCCTTTTAACATTCAGCCTTTTTTTTAAACTTCAATTCATCTTCKTCTAAAAGGCATGGACATTACAAGACCGCCACAGCAATCTCCCCCAAATAATTTCCCATTCCACATTAGCAAAATAGCCATGAAGTAGAGGGACATCATCAATTTCTTCAGGGCAATAATAAAAGAGGTGAGGAACTCGCCATCTTCTGCTGACACACTTCCCACCCACCTCACAAATTTGTTCGGTTTTTACATTCCATTTCCTGCAGCAGTTAAAATCCTTTGATGCAGACCGCCAATTTGCAGACGCGAGAGCCTATCAAATCCTGGGGCATGACGAAGGTCGTCTAATTAAGAGGTAAAATACTGAAGCTTTGACATTGTGTCTAAACACACCGTAGCTTTAACTGACAATAAGATAGCATTTCATGTGTGTGATCGCACAGTCAAATTTTGCTGAGTAAAAAAAATTACATTCATTAAGTGAAAACAAATGATGGCTTCATCTGCTTGATGCATGTTACCACAGTGAGCAAACTTGGCACAAATAATTTAACAAATGTTTACATAAGATGCCATCCTGACACAACCTGGGTTCAAACTTGCAACCTCAAGGTTACAAGACTGTGGCACTGACCACTGACCTACTGCATACCTAAGTTCGYGCTGCAGGCAAATGCAGCCAAGGGCAGGCATTGTACCAGGGTACATAGGTAAAGTGGAACATAAATGCCAGGAAATATAGGTACAGAGAAATATAGGAACTGGGAAACACGGGGACTGGGGAATATACCAAGAAACAAAGGTGCTGGAGAACATAGGTACCAGGAAAGCAAGGTGCCAGGGATCATAGCTAATGAGGAACCTAGGCAACAGGGAAGATAAACCCCCTTTCCACAGGCATGTCTGCATGCGGTTCTCCAGTGGTTCCAACAGAGTATTACACACAAACAATTTTGACTTTAGCAGACATCTGCCCATGAGCCAAGGCAAACTCTTCCTGGAGAAAGGTGAAGGTGAGCAGAACAGAACAGACATGAACCGAATAGGGTGAGACTTGACAATGAAGACGGGGCTATTGGTACCCGGGTACATATATATCGGTAAACGTAGGTACTGAGGAACATACTTTCATATCAAAATTTGTCTTGCCCAGTTCTGGCCCACACATTGCACTGATGATCTAACACTCTGCTCAGATACCGCAAAGAATGGCRACCCTTTGGTGGAACAGATGTAGACTGACAAAGGTGGTCCATGAGTGAGCCAGCACCACATAAACTGAATCACAACTGGGCCAGTTGTGTCACATCATCTTAAAGACAGTGTCAGCATTGCCAGACCTGGCCCACATCCAATTGACAAACCACTTGCCATTCCAGCAGTCAGCCAGCAGTTCAAGCTTGACRCCAGTTCTGGACCACACCTGTCTGCTGTGTGGGTATCAGGGAACACGTGCAGCATATTAATTTATATCCTTTTATTACAGATTTATTCAACTAAACAAATGTGTAAATAACCTCCACCTCAAGCTTCTCAGTGCAGATTGTGTGTGCCAAACGTAAGTCATTTAGATCTGTAGCCCTGACCAGAAGTTTGGACTCCAGCCCAAAARCAGGGCCAACTCCAGCTTAAATCGATGCTGAACCTCATAGAGCRTTACTATACATCATCTTTAGGCTGCAGATTGTGGGAAGCGCCGGGCAGAATGGTGGATCACAGATCAAATAAATCTGAGGTCATTTATTTTCCCAATGCACAAACTTTGTTTTCAGCAGATGTCGTGCCAGAAAAAAGATGGATGCAAAAAACAGGTGGSGCTTCTCAGAGTATTCATTGTGTTTAGATGTACTGTAAACTAAACTGAGTTTTGTCCAGTACATGACTGAACTTCACTCTGGATTAAAAAAAACTGCTGCAACTTAAAAATATAACRAAGCCATACATCTTTCTCAAACCTAACATGTACTTTTGATATTTCTCCTTCAGGAAAAGAATCAGCACCTGCCTTAGAAATCTATTAAATATATGAAGCTTGAAAAGTCTCAATTTGCAGGTCTTATTATTTTTGGCAAGCTGAAACATGTACCGGTAGTGTTCCCACTAGAAGGAAAAGCAGTGCAGAGCAGACATTTTGCATGTTTGCACATGGTTCTGCACCCTCTCTTTCACACTTCCTGGTGATGGTTAAAATAGAATTACACCCGTTGTGATGTGAAAAGCAACCTAAAAACTCTGATTAACAATGGAGCTTGAATAAAACTGATGAACTCCATCCATTCAGCTATCCATCCATCCACCTCTTCTCACATWGCAAAATTTGTCTGGCCTGGTTCTCACCCACCCAATGCACTAACACATTGTCATTTAGGCCAAGATGCCACAAATAATGAYGGCCATGTGGTGGCCCAAATTTGATTTTACAATGTTTGTCCAGACAYGGGCCAACACCACATCAAACCACAACWGGRCCAGTCGTGGCATGCCTTCTTAAAAAMAGTGCCATTATTGCCACACCTGGCCMACATCCAGTTGACAAAACACTTGCAGCAAAGGCAACAATGACAGCTTGAYACCAGATCTGGTCCACAACTGTCTGCTATGTGGGCTGTTTCAGAGTCCAGTTCTGGGGGCAGTAGCTTAAGCAGGGAGGCACAAACATCTCTTTCCACAGGTACTTTTTCTAGCTTTTTGGGGAGGATCCAAGGTATTCCCAGGCCAGAGAGACATWGTCTCTCCAGTGTGTCCTGGGTGTTTCCACAACAGAAGCCCAAACCACCTCAACTGACTCCTCTCGATAAGGAGGAGCAGCAGCTCTACTAYGRGTCTCTCCTGGATAACTGAACATTTTACCTTATCTCTGAGAGTCCAGCTATACCTTGCAAAGAAAAGTAATTTCGACCACGTGTTTCTGCAATCTTGTTCTTTGAGTCACCACCCAGAGATCATGATCATAAGTGAAGGTAGGAACATAGACTACCTGGTAAAGAAAGATATCATGCACCATTCTTCCCTCACTCATGAACAAAATCCCAAGAAACTTAAACTCCTCTACTTGAGGTAACACTTCACTCCAGTCCACCCTTTTCCAACTGAGGATCATGGCTTCAAATTCAGAGGTACTGATCCTCAGCCCAGCTGCTTCACACTCAGCTGAGAACCACTCCAGTGAGAGCCATAGATCCTGACGTGGTGACACCAACAGGACCACATCATCTGCAAAGAGCAGAGATTAAATCCTGAGACTATACTGAATTGGACCCTTTCCACCCCTTGGCTGCACCAAGAAATGTTGTCCATAAAGGTTATGAACAGAACTGGGGACGACGGGCCGCCCTGTTGGAGTAACTAATGAACTGAAAACAAACAAATGTCAAGGTGAAAGGATGATCAGAAAAATGAATGTATGCTTTGCTGACTGATGGAGCGTTACTCTGCAGCATTCTGACCATCACGATAACTGCTGAATGTTTCTTCATGGGTATAAATAACAAACCATTTTTCCATCAGATTGAAGAGACAATCACAGGGTGCCACATTATCCCAAGTATTCATGTTCCGCTGGCTATAATTTACTTTTTTCTTTAAGTATTGTAGTGGTCAGAGCGCAGATTCAGTCTGAAATGTCAGGCGCTCATTTGACAGTAGCTGAGCTCACACATGATCAACCTGTTAGTGTTCACCCCCCTTCTCATTAATCCTTTGAGGCCATCATCAATATGTCCCCTGGTGGACCTTTTATCCCTCTCCCTTCTCTCCATTTTGAGACACAGTGTGTATTCAAAGACCAACAGCAGTACAGCAAGAAAAAAAAACACCTGCTCATGTGACTCACGTAAAAGCATCAAGCTCTACTGAAGAGCACAGACATGTAATGTTAGGGCTCATTCGGAAATTACTTTACGCTTCACAAATCTTGAGGCAGCAGTGTTATTCCAGCAAAAACTTGATGCAGGTCTTGAAAATAAAGTGCCGTCCATGAACTGTAAATCACATTTTGGCAAAAAATGCAAACTTCTTAGTAGTTTGTTTTCAGTGGATGCAGATTAAACAACAGAAGAAAATGCATCTTTGAGATCAAAAAACAATATTGAAGTGCCTTAAAACTTAAAACACAGCTTAAAACTACTTCTTTGTTAAGTTGTCTTATTTGTRTAATCACAACGCTGGTTCATCTCTACAATTTTGATGTTTTATTTTTTCTTGAATAAAAATAAAATAAATGAAAATAAATGAAAAAAATGAAATAAATCATTATTAAGTAGCTAAACTAAAAAATGGTCTGGCATTCTTATTCTCGGGACAAAATATTTAAAAGAAAAAAGTACTCTTGTAAATTAAATAAATAAGTAGAAATCATGAAAATCAACCTCTTAAATGCCTTATGGTGCGTTCACACCGAACGCGATTTCAGCGTCAAAATCGCAGCCAACGCTGAAGTTTGAAGCTTGTGCACTTTGAGGTCAGACGCAGGACAATTGCGCTGCTCGGCGACAGCAGCCCCGCCCCTCCCTCCTCTGTGGGGCTGTTTAATGTCGGACGAGGAAGTGGCTTTGCTTTATGATTACCATTAAAACAATTATAATGAATAATGAGGGATGGCTCATGATTTTTGCACAGAACTTTATGACAATCCAGTCCCGTCTTTGTGAAATTGCTCCTTTATTAGCAAATTTACTGTCAATAGTATTAAAGGGGTCACAAAATGTACATTGTGTTCTTTCAAATAAGAGTTAAAACAGGCAGATATGAACATAAACCGATTACTAAATGAACTGATATATTTGTTTTCACAAAGGCTGCTTTTGATCGTTTTTACAAGTATTGAATAAAAAGCTCTCCTCCAGTTAACAGAAAAGGATTTCTATTTTTTCTACAAAGACCAGAAGCAGAAATTACAAAACAATTAGAACACTGATTAAAATAATTTGTTTAAACAACAGTTTTTCTATTTAACTTTTCAAACATTAAACAAAACACAGAAGGATTAACCAGTTGAATGTATTTAATTTTGGGGGAAAAATATCACACAGGTAAGTTCTCCTTATGGGAACCTCCCAGTCCCCTAAACCCTCTTAAGTTCCTTAACGCTATGATCTGAAGGTAGGATTTGACTGATTTGAAAACCTGGTTTGAAAATCTCTCAAAGGACTTCTTTTTTTTAAGCAACAAACCAGAAAAAACATCCAGCAGTATGTGTCCATATAGACGGTTTAAAATCATTTCCTCAATCTCATCATGCAGTACGAATGTTGGCCGTAATTTTATTTAGTTTCACTGGGTTCACTTTTCAGCACAAAGTTAAACAACAGCTAAGGCTGTTACTGAGGTGTTATTTTAACATGTTTCATAGTCCCAGAACAATGGATATTGTTTAAAACAACAATTTCACATTAATTGTTCACACAAAGTGGTAAGAAACTTTCATTTGGATCGAAGCACAGGTTAAGAATGTATTAACTCTTCTGCAGAATGTCTCCTTGAATTTATTTTTCTACTAAGCTGTCATATGCAAGTACAGCTGGAAATTTTCCACCTGCAGAAGGATCGTTTGGACCCTTTTGGACTAATGAAAATTAAAGTAATAACACAAATGTGTAACATAAGGAAAATATGCAATAATAAAGATTAAAAGCTTATTGAACTTTGTCCTGTTGTGGTATTTAACTTTATGATGCTGACATCTTTTCTATGAGTTTTACTCTATCATACTACTCTCCTTTTTTCAGCAAGGAAACGTTTCCTTCCATGAAAAAAAAAGACATGGCCACTTGTGTTGGCATAAATGGCAGTTGCAGAAATGGCCCATTCAGATTGGTAAATAAAGTATCTGCTGATTACTTTGAGAGGAAATACAAATTCTAAAGAGAAAACTAAATAAAAACATTACTGAGAATTTGAAGGACACTGTACACCAAGTCAATACTGTTATTTGTAAGCTATTCCACCTTTRGCTGTACAGCAATCAAACGTGATGTATTCCTGACCCATGCTGTTCAGAAACAAACCAAAATAACCATCTCTGCAAATCAATTTATACAATAATTTTAGACTAAAATTATATATTTKATTATATTTGTAATAGCCAACATTTTGATTAGGAAGTGCAACTTAATTACATACTTTTTTCTCAGTAAGTAGAACTGGGTTGCCTTCATATAATGTGATTATATAACTTCCTAATATTGGCTCTGAGCGCAACCCTGAAAAACCTCTTATCCAGGAGGCAGGAAAATATTTTGCATCAATGTTAGCCTACTAGCATTGACTCCTCTCACTTCATGTGTCAACTGCAGGGTGGTACAGATATTCCAAGATTGAAAGAAAACAATCAACTCTAATATTTATCTGCCAAAGTGGTTGTCACATGACAAAAGTGATTAATCAAATGTCTTTTAAGTCTTACTTTTAATCATTCATCTACCTCGGAAGTCAGAAGATCTGAAAATGACATCACAGTTAACCTAAATAAGAGATTTTAAAATAATTGTTAGCAATAAGCTGTGTAATTTCTCTATATTATATTCATTAAAACATTGTAGCAACATTTCCTAATATAGCCTATATTGTAAAGTAGTATAGGTAATTGGTTTAATTGGATTCAAACTGACAAAAATGGAATTTGAAAAGGCTATTCAGGCAGCTAACAATGTTTTATGGTTAGTGCTGCCATATCTACATATTAAAGATCAGAATATCCCAGGGTCTGCAACCTGTGGCTCTGGGACCGCATGTGGCTCTTTGGTCCCTATGCAGTGGCTCTTTGAAAATGTGACCAAAAATAACGGAATATTATTATTATTATTG
>NW_013952506.1:707891-718953 GCF_001266775.1 Austrofundulus limnaeus | reverse complement strand
TTTTTTTTTTTTTTTTTTTTGCTCCTTTCCACCACCTTCACCTCCTTCTCTTCCCTTCCTCACCTGCCCTCCCCTCCTCCCCCCCGGCAGCTGCAGGTGTTATTCTCGTCTAACCTGAAGATTTAGGTGGTAATTAGCACCAGTACCTCTCAGTCCGGGGAGAGTTTTTTTTTTTCTCTCTGCTTCGTGGTAACAGCGGGGGGGTGGAGGAACAGAGTCGAGTATGTTTCTGAGCAGCCGAGGAGGAGATAGGGATGGAGGGGAGGAAATCACGCCTCAAAAACACGTGGGAGAGATTACTCAAATATTCCTCCTCCTTTTGTACCCTCTTTACCCGTGTCGTTGCGGCACGGCACGGTTATCTCCCTGCAGCATCCCTCAGTTTTTTTWWTTTATTTTATTCTCCTTCTTCTTTATGGGACGTCTGCTGCAGAGCGCGCCACCAAATAATTCACACCAAGGCTTTCATGGCAGCTGAAGGCTTTGACCTTGTGTTACATTGCCCTCAAGTAGCCAAATTATAATAATAATAATAATAATCCAAATCTCCACAAACAATCCGTGCCGATTTTCGCAGAGATCCCCCGTGCTGTTATTGTTTTTAACAGGACAACAAAAGTAGCTCTGCCTTTTACAACAGGTCCACAGCTGATCGTTAGGGAACGCGGGGTCGGGCTACAGATGAGGAAGGCATCCTCCTTCCTATAGGAGGCAATTAACTGCGCCTGRCATTACATAATGACAGCCCACACTTTTTTTTCCCCCTACAACATCCCGGGCTGAAAGCAGGAGATGTGACACCTCTGTGAGCAGGTCGGGGGGAAAATGAAACACCTTGAAAGTGTCAGGGTGTTCTTCCTCCTCCCGTTGTCCTCTTACCTTTGCTGCTGTCCTCTTCCCTGTTCAGATACATGGCTGTGATACTTCTCTCTCCGAGGCGGACAACAATGGCGCTTGTCTCGGTTATTATTTGATAGTATTGTACTCCTCTCCGGCGCGAGTCGTGGTTTGTAGTAGTAGCTGCTGATTGTTTTGTTTGCCACTCAGCTGCCTCTCTCCTCTCCTCCTAGTGGATAGGTAAGGCTAACCAGGCAGTTGGAGACTCCCACTGTACTCCCTCCCTCTCCTCTCTCCTCCCAGCCTCCTTGTTTCTCTCCCTCTCTAACATCCACTCTAATGTGTCTCTGAGGACAAAATGGGGAAGAGTGACTTCTGCAAGTCTCTGCTGCCTTTAGAGTCCAACTTCTGGCTTGTAGTTGAGGTGGAATAAAGTTAACTTGTATAACTTAAAGCATATTATTATTTTTTGCAATGCTCGGTCTAAATGCTGCGTGCACCCGACTGAAGAGAAGACAACTCTTTCAGATGTGTGTAGGTTTGCTTCAGTACATTTTTAAAAATGTTTTATCGCTTTGTAATGGAACTAATACTTTTATGTTTAAGCTAGTAATTCATGACATCCTTTAATGACCAAGGGTTTTATGACATGCTGTTCATCTGCAGATAGAATGATTAAAGTCAGAACAAGATTTGCTAACAACAGTCATTCTTAGATATCACTTGTGTTTATCTTTGTGTTTTCCATTGACCTTGTATCAAATCTTGCTAAGATGACATTATGGTGTTTGTTAATATATATATATGAGGCATCTTGAGACACAGTGAGTAGAGTGGAGAGACAGTGACAGAGAGAAGCAGAGGCACAGAGACAGGCCAGGTTCTCTGTGTTTCCTGTTGTTGCAATAAAACTCAGCTGATCATCTCACGGAGTACCTTCATTCTTCCACGTATTTCTGTCTTTGTTAAATAAATATTGCCATAACAGTTTGGCGTTGTCGCAGAGACCACTAGGAGATCGACGGACCAAGGCCACATTGCAGGTGGACTGATATGAGTGAGAGCAGGACTGCTCAGGACCGTGACTCCAGCTGGATGAAAAGAACCTTTTTATGGTAAAATGTTTGAACAACAGAGATATGTTGGTGATGATCGTGATGGATGATCTTGAATAAGCAAAGAACATTGAATGTTTATTTTTGGCTGTTGAAGAACCTGAGAAGATTTTTGAAACATCATCTGCTGAGAGTGAGTACAGAAAAGCTTCATGATGCCTCCTTACTTTTCCAAAGAGGATTTCTGGGAGGGAACATATCATGCCAAATCCACTTTTTTAACCATTAAATGCATTTTGTTGTGTGCTTGAAGTCTTCAGGAGAACAGAAATTTCTTATTTAGTTTCTCCTGCGTAGATAACTTAATGTTCTTATTATTATTTTCTGAACTATTACATCAGAGAATTTGCAACAGAACTGCCAAATAAGGTTTGGACTGACCAACCTGGTGGTCTTCATTCTCCTCTGGCTCTGGGTCAGACTCTGGCTCCGACATGTAAGGCTGAATGGACAAGTCTTCCCTTGTTGGCATCTTTTAATTGTAAATAAAACATTTCTGCTCCAGTACACAGACATGAACCCCTCTATCAAACTATGTCTGCAGTAATGAGGGACTTTCTCTGGTCTGTTGTGGTGAAAGTATTTATTGGTCTGTCAATGTTCCAACCCTCACCTTTGTTCAAGAAGTACGTGTCATGAGATCCTGGAAGCGGATGAAATTGGCTTCCTTCATATTGTGACAGGTTCATGAGCTCCTTCATCTGGGAGGAGCTCAGAGTAGATGCTTCTTCGCAAAGTCCATTGTGGTGGTTTGGGATGCCTCCTGTTAGCCTCCCTTTTGAAATTTCTCATGCATGTCCCACCCAGAAGAGGCACAGAGGCAGACCCAGAACTCGCTGAAGGGATTGTGTATTTTCTCTGGCCTGGGAATGACTTGGGTCGGTGAATCTGTGGAGCATCGCAGGGGAGAGGGGTGTCTGGGTTTCACTCCTGGACCTGTTGCCTCTGCGACACGACTGGATCAGACGAAGAGGGGTGAAGAAATCGGCTCTCTCTGACACAGTTACTGGACAAAAATATGACATTTTGTTCTTCCTGGAGCTCTGAGAGCTCATTCTGGACACAGGCTCGAAGCAAAACCTTTTCCCCACCTAGAGGTTTGGATCAACTAATTTGTGATTTGCCAGAAATGTGAAGTGAGGGTAACTAATGCAGCTGTGCTGTTCCATGAGCTGCTTAGGAAGCGGTGTGTTCGTGGTCACGATGGGAGTATTAATTGCTGGCAGCCAACATTAGCTTCTGGGATCCAGCATATGCAGCGAGACCGCTAACCTCTCCTGGACAGAGGAAGGCATGTGTGGGGGGGCTGCTGAACAAACAGCAAGACTAGATAAAATAATTTGTTATAGAGGTTTCTCTGCTCCAGTACACCTGATTTGAGTTAATGTGCGATTACAGGTAAAAGTAGAACTTGAAGAGGTAATTTAACCACTGAAACAGGTGTGTTAACGAAGGTGAATGAGTTAAACATGCAGGATGGTGGCCTTCAAGGACCAGGATAGGTCACTGCTGTTATAAGTCCAACCTAAGAGATAGGGGCCTAATGTTGTAGTTTTTAGTGTGATATTTTCCAAATACCTTATGGTTTTTGGTGGTTTAGCTTGCCTCAGATTTTTAGATTTAAAGTCAAGTCACGTGTTATTTGGCTCGCTGACATCCCTTATTTTGACCTTTTTTCCCCAATTTCTGTGAAACTTTAACATTTTTTGATCCACGACAAAAAAGTCTTATTTTTGAAAAATGCTTTGTAAAAGCCAACATGGTGTACCAAATTTGTGCTTTACCCTCTGTCGAAAATTTAAAATTTATTGGATAAAACTTTATTGTGTAAACCCAAATATACATAAACAGTTGAAACACAAGCAGTGTCTCTATTAATATTAAATAAAAGAAACCCCTTTTAAATAGGTTTTTAGAGCATATTGAAGTAGAAAAAGAAATGCTTTTCACACCATGGTAGCCATCAGTCATTACAGCAACAGGACATTATAGTCAGAGTGACACATTTTAATGGTTTAATCAGTAAAACCCTGTAAAAATTCAGCTCTGCTGTTGATAAGCACAGATAACGTGTAAAGGCCATATTTTCCCATCAGTTGCCTCCACCTTATCCAGACCTCATTTGGTCTTGGGAGGCAAGAAACTGCCCTGTGTGAGTTTACTGACCATGTTACGGGCCAGAGATTAGGAACCCTCAGAAAGTAATTGACTGCATCCTCTGCCTTTTAATGTAAGGTGAGGTGAGGTGGGCTGCTGTGCCAATACTTCTCAAATTAACTGCAGAAATGAGATGTAGATTATTTTACCGCTCAGTATTCTGGATGTCTTACATTTCACACACACACACAGCTCAGCTCTGGAAGTGAAGAGGGACCCATTTTGCCCCTGACCTTGACACAGTCCTAGAAAAAGCCAGTCAGAAAGCAATTTAAAACAATTTCTTTAATTACTTTTTCCTCGTGTCCTCTGAACAAATTACCAATTTGCGATGGAACTTCTTCCCGCAAGAAGCTGGCAGAGACAGAGACGTGCTGCATATTAGGGAATAAATGGTATAAACCATGACAGTCATGATTAAAACCACTGCATCCATACCACTGCCACTTGTTAAAACAGATACTGCATAATAAATAAGCCAATTTACCACTTCTCATTTGCAGATATCCATGAAAAAATCTCCTGTAATCCATTCTTGGGCTTTCCACAGCTATTTTTCTCACTGGCCTGCAAAATACAAGTCTAATGTTCCGTTCAATCATGTGGCTCACTGATATCAGAGGTCAGAAATTAAACAGGATATGAGTAAAGCAGCCCCGTTGATGCAAACGCTTTGAACGTTTTGCAGCACTAACCATTCGCCCGGGGTTTTTCTCAATAAAGCTGGGGAATCTCATTTAGCCAAAGCACTCCGTAGTGATTTTTCATTTGATCATATTTTGGTGTTGTTGCCTTGTGCTTTTGCATTGCATTTCTTGAGGTGTGGGGGTGTTCTCTTGCAGACTAATTTATTCCCAGCCTTCCCCACCCCTCTGCTCCCAGCAACACTGTGCCTGTCACTGATGCATCTGTCTCCACTGGTATCTATAAATACCTCCCTTCTCTCCCTCTTCAAAAACCTGATTCCCATTGATTTAGTGACCTATATACACACCATCCCCTCCTTTACCCCACCCCACTCCCCTTCTGCTGATGGTCCTCTGCTGCCTCCAGCTCTCGCTTCACCCTTCTCCCCTTCTATTTCTCTTGCAAGGCTAATAATAGTTCACGGTGTAAAGCTTAAGTCATGACACGTGGAAAGAGAAGAAGGGAAGAAAAAAAAAAAAGAAAAAGATTCAAGCGTGCCCCGGGAACAGTGGCGGCTGCTGCTCATTTCTGSTCCTCAGAGTCGTGTCGTGGAAAAGCGAAACCTCGGTCTGATCTCCGGTGTGAGTAAACAGTGGAGTAGATGGGGTCTGATGAAAGGAGTCTCTCAAAGAGGTGCAAAAAATTCAATAGGAAATCTGAGTCTGGCAGAAATGAGATCAGGACAGAAAAAAAGATGCTGTGCAGAAAGACTGCAGGGTGTGTGTGTGTGTGTGTGTGTGTGTGTGTGTGTGTGTGTGTGTGTGTGTGTGTGTGTGTGTGTGTATACACGTGCAGGGTTACATGAAGGTACTCTGATGTAATTATGATGCAGAGAGATTTTTAAAAAGTGCTCTGGAAACTTGCCATAAAGAGTAAAGAACAGGACAGRATAAACAATCTGAGGAGATGTAACGAGAAGTTCACAAACATTTGATGTGAAACATGTTTTTTTTAATAGTTTCAACAGAGCAATAATTACTTTGGTTATAGTATTCAGAGAATTTACTGAGGATGACTTTCAGCTACTCGCTAAATCAACAAAAGTCACTCAKTTAAATCCTATCTTATATTTACTCAGGCCAGTTAGCTGTGCCAACCACCTTAAATAGGCTCGATTCCAAAAGTTGATCAGTTTTCCTAAAAGTTTCATTGAAACTCATCCAGTGGCTCATGATATATTTTGCTAACAGATAAAGATGGTTGTGACACCAAGTTATTGGCAAAGTTTTGAGCAAAAACATTTTGCAATACAGAGTGTGTGTTGTGGAGGATGCTCAGCTACTAACGCACCAAACTTTAGCTCTACGTCTGTAAAACAGACTGAGCTATTGCCATTTTTTGAGTTTCTTATAGCCCGTCGGCTGTGGCGGCCATCTTGAATGGGGTTGTCTCCAAAAGCTAATCTGCTGTACTGGTTTACCCCATGATTTCATGTTTTTTTTTGTTTGTTTTTGTTATTTAAAGACTATTGTGAGTATTGTTTATTTTATCTTTTTTTTTACAAATAGGGGCAGATATTCTGATTTTTTTTTTCTTCTGCTGCCTTTCGTTTTATTTTTGATTTGTATTTTTGTATGTAACATTAATTTTGTTTTTAAATGAAATGAATAAACTTTAATAAAATAAAAGGTTTCGTTTAAGTCTGTCCAGTAGTTCATGAGATATTTTGTTAACAATTAAAGCTAGTTGACACTGTGTTATTGACAAAGTTTTAAGTTAAAATGTTGCGCAATAAATAGAGCTAAAAGTATGTCTTGTGGATGATGCTCATCTACTATCACACCTAATTTTAGCTCGATACCTGTAAAACAAACCAGGCTAAAGCCCTTTTTGTGTTTCCTACGGCCTGTCGACTGTGGTGGCCATCTTGAAATTAAATTCGTTCACTGGTTCAGAAGATATTTTGCTTACAAACATTATTGGTGAGCGATTGTTAACTCTACGACAGCTGGAGAGGGTGCACAATAGTGAAGCGAGCATGATTTCCTGCCACATCACTTAAAACAATCAAACGCCTGTAGTGGCAGTCCCTCTCATCCCACCACAGAGAGGAGGACCTGCTGCCTGGGCCGTGGCCTCACAGTGACACCCGGTGGCTCCAGAGAAGAACTGACTCATCCCTGCAGACTCAGATGTTTCCCTGAGGGGGAGAGTCGCTAACGCCATCCTTGGTCTCTTCAAAAACACTGGGTCTGCTGCTCAGTGTTCACCACACACAAGCGCGCACGCACGCACACACACACACACACACACACCATCACTCCTTTTGTGCTCTGTCAAATAGCTGCTGGACCTTGAAAAGCAGAAAGAATAAGCACACAAGCCTTTAGTACAAACAACTACATCAGACAATTTTAGGACAGTTAGTTTATTGAACAGTAAATTGTGACAAGAAACACAATATCTATATATATTTATATTTTCCATTTCATTTCAAAGAACTGTGTCATTCACCGCACATCCTCATAAACACCCTCTGTAATAGAGAGACTCTGTAGGTTTACAGCGAGGGGGGGCGAGGTTTTAAAGTGCTTTATTGCACGTTTTCCTCTCGGAGGAAGAGAACATGGGCTGTGAGGTGAGCTCAGACCCTAAGAAAAGACCTCCAAAAGCTTAGGTGGACGTTGCTGTGATCACGTGTTTGTGTTGTTTGTGTCTTTTCTCTACCGTGTGTGTGAATTCTACTTATTGCATAACAGTAAGCTGGTTCGTGAATTGCTTTTTTTCCTTGGTGAACATTTAAAGCACAAATCTTTAAGTCATAAACTCTTCACAATTATAATCATACATCTCATAATATCTAAGTTACATTCTTATATCTGATTCTCATATGTAGGCGATATACATTTTGTGGCTAAACTGTTAGTGGACATCGTTGTGTAGGTATTTGTCTCAGCCCTATGTTTATTTTTTATTTATGTTTTACACAGACATAGATAAATAAGATTAAAAAGGTCATTTGGATTAACAGTGTCGCAGAAATAAATCACTTTAATTCTTCAAATCAGCACATTGGGGGATTTCCAGGCATATTCAAAGAGGAACGTGTGCTATTTCATACCCCACAATCCTTTTCATGTGCTTTCTTTTGATTGTACACACTCTTAAGTCGTGTAATTGGTGTGTTCTAGAATCTCCTTCTGCAAATGACCCTAACACCCCCGCCCGGCGGTGGATACTGCTGGGGGGAATCAAGCACAAACACACGGCGGGGAGTAAACAAAAGAGGGTCGACAATCAAAGCAAGAGAGAGAAAACAAAAAAATATCCAAGCGGCACTCTTAACAACTACACAACGACTTCTACAGCACTACACTGCCAAACGCACGTACAGAACCAAATGCACCAAGCTGGTGAAAAGTCACAGCCGAGGACAGCAAAACCATTTTGCACGACACATTCAGGGATTAACTAAAAATAAAAAACAATCTGAAAACAAAAAATGTATAAGTAAAAGAGGCATTGTGATCACAAAAACAGGGTGGAATGTAAACAAAAAAATTAAATTACAGGCTCACAAGCTCACATGAATATTTGGGTCCTTTTGCCCTTTTTTTTTTTCCACGCGCCTCTGATGTTTGGAAGGTGCCAGTCAGTGTTAGAGCAGTCCCTCCCTGACTGACCTATGGCTTTCAGTTACAGTAAGACGACTCAGATTAGCTCCCGTGGGGGTTCAGGCAGTGCAGCCTCAGTCGTGTTGCAGCTACTTTGTGGAAAATAAAGCACCATTCAAACAAACGATTTAAACATCACGACCAGATACAAAACTCTTAACGAGCTTATCCTGCTTTGGTCGACGCACATTTCCCCATCAGCTGGAAAAAAAATAAAATAAAATAAAAAATCTGTCACTGGAAAATGATCAGCATTAAGATTCTTCATTTGGTCCTGTCGTGGAACAGAAGGAAACCAGCTGAATTTAACTGATAGCGTGGGAGAAATGGCACCTCCGACCTGAAATCTATACTAGAGTTCCAACGTGGCATATTGTTTTACTTCCTTAATTTGTTTTCCTGCATCATCAGAACATAAAATCAGCACGATATGAATTGAAAAGGTGGGGGGAGGTAGGTGTGCAAATAAGCCAACATTTACAAAACAATAAAATCTCAAATTTCATTTCACCTGCATATGTACAATAAAGTTAAGGTGGACAATTTGATACAAAAACAACACATACAAATGTATTTATGAGGCTCTATTGCCTCTAAAAAAAATAGGAACATTGATAAATAAAGCTCCCTCCCACAAACGATATCACACTGAAAAAAAAAAGAAGTTGCACCACCAGTCCACAGAACAACTGAAGAGCTGCTTGACCAGCTGGAGCGAGGAAAGGAATGTGATTGGACAATACCCTGCAAGGGTCACCTTGATCTCCCGACATGATAAACCAATGGCAGGCCTTAGGTGTTGCTGAGATGCATAAACAAGATACAGCGAGGCTGAATTTATCCCTGGCAAACAAAACCTCCAAAGCTAACCGGCTGRGATATGCTTTTGGTAAAAAGTCATCCTCACACTGAGGACACGATGGTCAGATTTTCAGAAAGAGAAGGATTTTTTTGTTAGCTCTTTGGGGTTCTGTCACTGAGTTCCAGTTTGGACAAAGCATCACAACTGAGCGTGTACTCTTTTGTAAACAAAACACAAAGTATAGTGGGGGGGAGTAATTTGTTGCTCCATAATGGCTGACTGCTGCAAGTTTGAGGAAAAAATAATGTTTTTCTATTAAAACTTGTGCTCACCACAGTTTAAAACACAAARAATGACATGTTGGGGAAAATGGCTGCTGCACTTTGCACTTAGGGCCACAATCCAATCACTTGAGTCGTTCTATTAAGTACAGATGCAAAACTTCAGCTTTAACCAAGTTGTGTCTAAAAATTACAACAGCTTTACCCTAAAGAAAGAGGCGCAGCAGCCATTTTGGGACAGAGGTCGTCTCACATTGAAGCAATGTAAACTTATAGGATGGTAGCAGCTCAGAATGTTCACACTGGCTGATTTGGAGGCAGAATCTACAGACAGTGTTCCTGGAGGTAAAAAAAAAATAAAAATAAAACAGTGGACCCATTGCGGCAGCACTGAATATCAGATGGAACCTGATCTACTTAAAAAGCCAAGGCAATCAAAGTCTGCTCTGAGCTGAAAGGCCGAGTTCATTACAACCACTTACTGTACACAAAGGGAAGTGGCTTCTCAGGAAAGATCAGAGGGATTGTGCTGGTATCACATCAACACATTGCCTGGGACTTGGATTGAAACTGGCTCATACGGCTTATTTTCCTCCAGTTAAGAGATCTCTCATCTTTCAGGATATAAAGTTTTTCGAAAGCTTCTCTTGCGAAACTGAGGAATGTGCTTTTAACAGTTAATTTATGATTGTGATTTCAAATAGATTGCCGAGGAATTCGCTGACACTGAAGAAGAAAACAAACGCAAAAGAAAATCAGCATGAGGCTCGCAGAACTGCAGCAGCCAAGGGCAGCGCGTCGACTCCGCGAATGTGACAATCGTGTTCAGAAGCACAACAAAATCCTGTTATTGTACACCGATATTTGTGGCGTCATTTCCAGAAAGCGTCTAAGTGTTGGGCCTGCTAACTGGAAACTTGTGTGCCACCACAGGCATCTTGGCAAACAAAGGCTCCCTTCTTAACATTCAACACAACAAATAAAAACAAAACGACCAGTCACATACTGACCCCGACACAAACAACAAAACAAAACAAATAAACCTCTCAGAGTAAGATGAATTCTCATGTAGTCGAAGTGATGCATCATGGGAGGGAAGGCAGAAATGAAGGCGCTCCTTAGTTGCTTCTTTTGGGCAAGAAACTGAGGATAAACTCGCCCACGCCCAGGAAGTAGACCACCTGCGCGATGCCGAAGAGCGGTGCGATGACCAGGGCGCGACAGTAGGCGCCCTTCAGGAAGGCCGCCGGGCCTTCGTTGCGCAGGATTTTCCTAAAGAGGAAACACAAACTGGTCACTTGAGTGGCGTCGCCAGCGCAGTCGATGACCGTACAAAGCAGCCTGGTGTGTGCCTCATGTGTTCAGACATAATGAGGTCACCTGATACTAGGGGTCGACCGATACATCGGCCGGCCGATATTTTTGGCCGATATTCACGTTTTTCCTTTGTATCGGTATCGGCCGATACGCGCCTGCTCTGGCCGATCCAGCAGCCATGCTCTGGGCTCACGTGCGCGCATCCATTACAGCTCCCTCCCCGGTGGAGAGCGGGTGGTGATTTGTGAGACA
>NW_013952506.1:704949-706795 GCF_001266775.1 Austrofundulus limnaeus | reverse complement strand
CACACACACTGTATATGTACATATTGTCTGCTATCCACTGTTAATGTTTTGTTTGTTTATTAATAAAAGTATTTTACGTTGAGACCTGTGTAACATTTGTTATTGTTATCATTGTTAATGGAGGAAGAAAAGTTAGTATCGGCTTCAAGAATCGGCCCAAAAATATCGGCTGCTCGTATCGGCGTATCGGTTAGACTGATTTTTAAAAAATCGGTATCGGTATCGGCCTTCAAAAACCTGTATCGGTCGATCTCTACCTGATACAGTCGGTCACTCCAGAGTACGTGTCTTCTGTGCTCGCTCGGTTCAGGGACTGCAGTCTGGTCTTTATTACTGAAATTCAGATTATAGAGGTTAGAATCTAAAATTAATACCACAATAGGTTATCGTGTTGTTAAAAACAAAAAACACTGCTCACCATCAACAGGGTTGACTGCGACAGCTGCTGTGCTCCCTGCAACGCAGCCTGAGACAAATGACACGTAGAACGGAGCCGGACCCTCCACATCTTTCTTCCCCAGGTTGTTCAGATTGGCAAAAAGTGGGAAATAGATGATGGAGAAAGGAACATCCCTGTGCAGACAGAAATAGGACAATCAAAATGAAATGTAAACACTAATTACAGTTTACTATTAGTGAAACCTTGGTTTTGAATCTGCTTTACCGGAGCAACGTGGCACCCAGGCCCTTATAAAGCCCAGCRATGCCCTTTTCCCTCAGTAATTGTCTGGTGAGCTGCATGGCCGTCGGGGACTTGGTCTCCACGGTGCCTGCTGCCACCGTCTCTGGCATGAGCTTCCTCTGAGCAGCTAAAAACAAACAGGAAGCACCATTATATGAAAAGTAGTTTGCAAACATTATCACTCAGTGCCTAGAAGTGGTTTGTGCATCTGTGCTATAAGGTGCATTCTCTGACATGACCACACGGGAGCACTCTTTCTCCAGAAATATCAACACTTCAGTTTGTCCAACAGCTGGGTTTAATTTCCTCTTACCAAGCCTTCCAGCATCCTGAAGCTGGATTTTCAGCATCTCCATGGGAGTTGTTACTATGACCTGCAACAGAAACAAAATAAAAAGCATCAAACACAGTGCCAGCTGACCTTTGGAAAGACCAAAAAAAACAAAAAAAGGGCTACAATTCGGTTAATTTTATAGATATTGTGCTAATAATCGGTGTGGTAATAGCTGAGAGTGAGTCACAATAGACACTCCAAGTGCTACTTTCTATGTTTAATATCTGTTGGAGTCAACCCTCTTTGTCTGTTAGCAAAAAATCTCATGGGCCACTGGAAAGATTTTAATGGAACTTTCAGAAAGCAATCGTATATAAAAAGTAAGGATATTTATGTTTGGTAGATTATTTCTATGTTGTAACAACGTTTCTTGGTGCTGATGCATCTCAGTAACCCAGGTAGAAAAAAAATCAAAAAGAAAAAAGAAGCAGGTCCTCTGGATGGGTTTTTCTTTAGTGAAACGTTTCGTCTCTCGTCCAAGAGACTTCTTCAGTCTGATGAGTTTCAGGTGAACTCAGCCTTATAAGCACTGCCTCCACATGGTGGACAAAGAGGTTAGTCACATGCAAAAGAAGGCCATCGCTTAACAATAGGCTTGATTTGTTCTATTGCTCATAGAGGGTCATGTGCCCCATCACCTGACTTACTGGTTTGGATGCTGTGGTTCTTAGGTGTCGTGTCATGTGTATGTAGTGAATGCAGGCGAGGTTCAAAGTCCTCTTGTTTTTGTCTTTTTTCCCTTTTTGTGTTGGTTATCACTGGGGCCCTGATTCACACCTTTTTACTCACAGGGGGCTGAGTCATACTTGCAATAACAGCGTTGTAGGAGG
>NW_013952506.1:698777-704431 GCF_001266775.1 Austrofundulus limnaeus | reverse complement strand
CAGTCAGGATAACCACACTGCTCCAGGGCCTGTCTTGTGTGTGACTTCTCTTTCTCCCTGGCTCCTGGGTTTGTGGGGACACTGTCTGCACTGTGGTACATAGTTCTGATGACTCCTAACTTCCAGTGGGTGATGGGAATCAAAATGCAAATACTGGTCTGTATGGGTATGGGTTTGCGATACACGTCAGTTTCCAACCATCCTCCATCCGAAACTGAGACATCACAGTCCAGGAACACCAACCTGCCATYTTTYACATCCTCTCGTGTGAACTTTATATATTTATCCACAGAGTTGATGTGATCAGTGAAATGTTGGACTTCCTGGGMTTTAATTTCAACCCAGGTGTCATCAACATACCTGAACCAATGGCTCGGTCCTGTAAAGGACATCAGAGCTCTCTTTTTCCACCTCCTCCATGTAG
The DNA here is from genome assembly GCF_001266775.1 of Austrofundulus limnaeus. Lineage (NCBI taxonomy): Eukaryota > Metazoa > Chordata > Actinopteri > Cyprinodontiformes > Rivulidae > Austrofundulus > Austrofundulus limnaeus. Next base: position 704,007 of record NW_013952506.1, on the reverse strand, counting down.
CAATAGGGGAAACTGGGGAGCCCATAGCACACCCATGTTTCTGCCTATAGTATTGCCCCCCATATGTGAAATAGGTTGATAATAAGGTTGGTAATAAATCTTACACAGTTGGAAAGCCTGTTAATGTTCTTGCAAATGGTGCCACATTTGTAAGGAACAGGCCTTCGTGGGATGATCAGTAGAGATGAATATGTGGGTTGTGCACATGAAAAATTAGCCAAATCTTCTCTGCCAAACAGCTTATGTTGTTGTTGCTTCTGACTCCTGTTTTGAGCTTCTGATACCTCCAGGTGCTGCCAATCAGGTGCCCGATATAAGATTTATTGCCAAGAAGCTTTATTACAAAGAAATAATCTACCAAAAAAAATTTGCCATATTTTTTGTACAAAGTATCTCTCAAGCTGGTTAACATTTGGCGTCAACCAAATGCAAGATGGCCGCTGCAGCTAACTGACATTAGCCAACACATAATTAGCTATCATTCTGTGGATTTTACAGATATCAAACTAAATTTTGATGTGATAGTAGCTGAGAGTCGATTGCAACGCATACTCTGAGAGTGACAAATTACAATTTTACATTTCCCAACATGAGATGATTTTATCTGAAACACCTGAGTGGAATTATACCAGGTGATGTGCACTCCTTCAAGGAATGCTAGATGTTTGATTTGAAAGTGACTGGAGAAGCGTGTGTGTGTGTGTGTGTGTGTGTGTGTGTTTGTTTGCTGAAAATCTTCTGGCATCCATTAAATGAATGTCAACTCTCTGTGTCCTCTAGTAACACAGAAGGTAACTGGTTAACCAGATTAAGAGTAAGATGGTGCGTGTTCTCAGCTGCGGTGRTAATCCAAGATCTGCTACATTTAATCTAATCACGTCCCTCGTGCTTGAAGCCTTTGCCCCCAATGACAAGAGGCATTTCCCTCTGGCTCACTCAGGCAGCGCACATGGCCCGAGCGCTTTCACGACGTCTTATCGGATCACTCAACGTCTCTGCGGCTCCTCGGGCGTATCTCCTCGCGGGTGGCGCAATTACACTGATTGGAAATCACTTTCAAAATGAAAAGGGAACATTACAGCTCACAGATAACACCGTGTACAAACTCCAAGTGTGGTTTTTTTTTACGACTTGTTCTTTTTAACGCGGCGGTGGCCGACTGCAGCTGCAGATGACAGAGACAAACGAGGACGGGATCGTGTGTGTGCTGAAGTCAGTGGTTCCAGATGGAAGAAAGCTGAACTCACTCACCTGGCATGTGCCTGCCCCGCATCCCGCCAGCATCTCTTTAAACAGAGTGAGTTTTCTGTAAAAAAAAAAAAAAAACACTAGATCAGATCACAGTTTGACAGCATCAGAGGCGGACATCTTTATTTTTACAAGCCTCCGGCGGCGCTTGTGATGCTAATCTTTGTCTTCCACACGAACGTGTCAGGAACAAGAACAAATAAATAATTCACAAGCAGAGCACCAAGGCACAGACAAGTYAATCATTCATCCACCGGCATGTTTGTTGCCACAGCGACAGAGACAGATGCCCCAGAAAGCCGTAGGTTTTATCTGTGCGGGCGGCGCTCGTGCCGGACAGCGGGCGCTGATGACTGCTGCTACTTGGTAACCTTGATTTGAGGCGACCACTCATGCAAGTAATCGTATTCCTAAAGACACACGAGGTAACTGCTCGGTGCAGCAGGTGATGGAAAAAAAAAGGTGAAGGATTACCGGGAGCCCCGGGGGTGGGGAGGAGAGGTGCAGGCAGCTAATGTATTGAGGTTGTACGCATGTTAGTGAACACGTTGTTGGGCCAATGAAGGGGAGTGGGTGTGTTGTAAGTCTGCCTGTCGGCGCTTTAATGCCTCACCCATCCTTGGAGAGGTGATGTCTGAAGAAGTCGTTAGCAGCCAATTTAATGGCCTTCTCTGGCGTGACGAGTGTTAGGTTCACCGCAGCTCCTGCGAGGATAGAAGGAGAACCACAGAGAAAACAAAAAGGCAAAACAGAAGATTAAACATCTAGCATTTCTATAGCGTTAAGGTTTTTTTCACTGGTTTAGTCCGTGTGAGAGATGTGTTGGTTGCATATAGAGAGGTGTGAATTGGAGTGAAGCTGATTACGTTCTGGAAAGCTGAAACCTGAGACTCCCTTCTCTGGTTCCGGCCTTTGTTTGCTTTCTTCACTGCTCTCAAACAATCCGTCTTCTCTGTCTGAAATGTGCACTTTATTCTCCTCAATAGAGTTCCTTATTCTGAAAGGTTGAGTCTTGATCTGAAGAATGAGTTCTCATGTGTTTGAAGTGAAAAACCTCCTTGAATGAATCCTGAAACAAACACTAACTGTTTGCTACATCYTGGATGACTAAGAATCCACACCAACCCTAATCATTCTCTTCTACTGAACAGTTTAGTTATGAGTAGGAGTAATGAGTAGTAGTAGTAGTAATGAGTTAGGATTAGCAACCAGTAAATCAAATTCTTACCTCGATACATCCCAAAATACCCCTCTGACCTGATGGTCTTAATAAGGCAATCGGACCTGAAACATAAAAAAACAACGGTGAGTCAAAGTGCTGCCAAACAAGCTGAGAGAGAACTGATCACAGTGACAGTCAGATATTTCCTACATGCTGGTATAAAGGCGAGATCCATTTTGCTGGTTTTGCAGACGAGTCTTGGCCAGGTCAATGGGAAACACACAGGTGACACCGATTAGGCCGGCGATCCCTCCATTGATCAATTTGGCAGGCAAACTGGACGAAGACAAAGCCCGAAGACAAAAATATTAAATGTTGAAAGTCATTCAATTAAGGCWATTTTTATTATTATTATTATTATTATTATTATTATTATTATTATTTTCAGATTTGATCATGTCTAATCTTACCTGATCTGTTTATCAGCCATTTATCTAAAGCCCCAGCCGGTCACACTTCAACACGTCTGTCACTCAGGTGCTTTTGTTGCGTTTGGTTGGTATGTAAAGTGCCGCTCTGCTGTCTGAGATGAATTAAATGAAGGGGTTGCTTCTGCCCTCTTGCTTCTGTTCAAGTAGTGTCAGTTCAAGTAATWCTGTGAAGGTGGAAAAAAAGAGAAAAGCTGATTCACTCAACATTCTCAGAAAAAGACACTTGTAAAGAAACAATAGGATCAGTACATTCAAAGCAGGGGGGGTCAAAATTCCAAACTTGGTCCAAGCCAAGGGTCAACCTCTGTCAATATTTATTGAAAAAATGTTATATAACTAATTGTTCTTATAGAAATACAAATGATCTTTTCCCACTTATATTCTATTTAGCATTTAAGAAAATACACAACCAATAAAGAAAAAATATGGCATTTTAAAAGCATTCATTTCTTATGTCATACTCTARCCAACAACTTTTTGATTTATTACATGATCTTAGAGATAAGTTTTATCACAACCCAGCAAATGAGTTAAAAAAAGAAAGCCCTCACTAAAGTTCCAATTATTTGACTTTTAAAATAAGGGGAACACAGAAAAAAAAAAAAAAAGTAAATTCTCTGTTGCTCTTTCCACACCAAAATCAAAGATTACTGAAAAATTCAAACTTCACTTTCTTGGCTTGAAAATTGGCCAGCAGCCACGAGAAGAAGGCATTAAACACAGCGACAAGACAAAAAAAAAGAAACCATAAAACAATTTTACACTTAAAAAAAAATTCTCTTTGGGGCCAGATAAAACGTTAACGAGGGCCTTGAGTTTGACATGTGATTTAAAGTAACAAGAAAAAAAGACTGACAGAGACTGCGGTGTCTTTACAGTAAAAAAAGATGCTTCCAATTTCCCCTTTTTCCCCTCTCCACCCCCTTTGCTGACCAATCACAACATGCCTCTGCAAGTACAGCTTTTCTCCTCCTCTCTCCTTCCCACCAGCAGCCCCCCCACCCCCCACCCGCCATCATCTCCCTCAGTCACGACTCTCCAAACACAGCTTTTCCACCTCAGATCTTTGCTGACCTGTGGCTTTGTAAGTGTGACGCGCACACGAGTACAAACGCAAATTCCTCAGACGTCCTCTGTGTGAGCCTCGACAGCACGTGTGTGTATTTATGTTTCTGGACTGCTTTATCTGGCACTGAAAAGCGAGGACAATGTGGTGTGTTTAGTTTGAAAGGGGGACTGAAGGTCTTCAGTCCTCTCTGCTTCTTGGAGCTGCACGGCTCACCTTGCTTTGTTTTCTCTCTCAGCAGTGACACTCAGCACATTTTATCATGCAGTCCGTCATTTCCTCTGTTCTCTGAACCTGACTTCCTCAATAAAAAAACAACTTAACTCTTTAGTCAGCACAAGAGTTTTCATTTAACTATACATACTCCTTAATCAGCACAACCCTGAGTAAAGTAAAAAACGGTGTTGYGTCAAATGTTAATAACACAATCAAATCAACAAGGCTTATAAACCATTAAACAGTTTAATTGACAACTTAACTTAGTCAATGTGTTACTGTATGTTAGGAGAAGGAACCACAGGTTAAAACAATAGTAAATGAAAGAGTTACAAATAAAAAAAACAGCTTGATGAGCATTTTGTAACAAATTGGGTTAATTGGCAACAAGTTTGTTGAGTGCATGCAAAGAGAAGCTGAATCTCTTGGAAGTGAAGATGAGCAGAGGTTCTATGAAAATCTGTCTGAAATGGAACAATTTCACAATGTTCCTCAAGAGAAAACCAGGAAAACACTGACTTCATCGTCCACAGTTCATAATATCATCAAAAGATTTCMAGAATCTGAAGAAATCTCTGAGCTCAAAGGCTGAAAGTCAATATTGGATGTTGGTGAWCTTCGGACCCTCTGTTCGAAACATCACTGCATGAGCTCAGGAACATTTCTACAAAACACAGTTTGTGGTCAATAAATGCTGGTTAAAGCTCCATCATGCAAAGAGGAATCCATATGTGAACACCATCCAGAAACTTCACCATCTTCTTTTAACCAAAGCTCATTGCCAAATGGAATATCAGTTCTGTGATCGAACAAATCAAAAGTAAAKTAAAAACATTTCGGGTAAGCCGCAGACATCACATCTTCATACTACAGAGAAGGACCATTCAGCCTAAAGGGCTCGACACACGGGCAGCGACAAACTACAGCGATTAGCGGCTGTCATCRCAGCCAGGGTGAAACCCGACACACAGGACGCGATAGTGATCGCAGCGTTGCGAATCGCGCTCTCAGGTCGCTTGTCTTCACAAAATTTGATTGGTTCTTGAC
>NW_013952506.1:696228-698417 GCF_001266775.1 Austrofundulus limnaeus | reverse complement strand
ATGTACGAGCGCGAAATTTCACATGCACTATTTTTACCGGTCGCTTAGCTGGAGGAGGGCAAGCGATTGTCGCTTCACCACACAGGCTCCATAGGAAATGAATGGAGAGCAAGCGACGTCGCCTCCCGTGTGTCGAGCCCTTTATTATCAGCGAACAGTAAGTGTACCTCTCTGATGATATAGGGTACATTAATGTTTAGGACATGAGCAGCTCACACATCTGGAAAGGCTCCATCGATGCAGACAAGTGTAAACAGAATTTTAAAAATAAGCTCTCATCCTGCTGTATTTTTCAGAGAAGGCCTTGCATAAACAATGCCCAACCACACACTGCATCCATTACAACAGCATGGCTTTATTAGAAGAGTCCAGGTGCTAAACTGCAGTCCACACTTATAATTAAAAACATTTTACACGTCCTGAAACAAGAAATCCAAAAAAAAAACTTTTAAAAATGAACCAGAAAAGTTTAACAGCTAGAATCCTACATCAGACAAGATCAGTAATTCACTACAACATCCTCAACATTTTTAAAATCAGGGATAAGCCGTTCCCACTGCAATCATATAAGACAAAACCTAGGAGTGACACCTCCCTCCTTGACTACCACGCCGTCAAATTTACGTCAGCTTCACTTTATGCAACTAGGTCTGCTCGAGGAAAAGTGTTTGACCGCCGGCCATGGCCTGGCTGCAGTGTCCTGTCAAGACAATTGGGAGTCTGTATGGACACATCAAGCTCCAGTGTGCAGAGTTCACACAGTGAGAAAAAAAAGCATTGCTCATCAACCAAATCTCCAAGGAAGACATTTCACTCAAATGGGAAAGAAGTGTGAAAAGTAAAAAACTCATATATAAGCATAAAAAATATTAATAATTGTAATGTTTATTACAGCAGCTAACTACAAGTGCTTTAACACACCTAACCTTCTCCCGCAGGTTTACATCAAGGCCATGTTTTGAGTTTATTCCACCGCAGCTGATAAGCACTGATGAGTCAACAATGGGTGATTACGCAACTCATGCAGAACCTTGAACTGAGCTGGAGTACTCCAGGTGACGCAGAGATTGGATGCACCTGATTAAAGGCCAAGTTCACAGTCAGGCTGTTGGCTCAGTTCAAGTTCTAACCCTCGTTCGTCATTACAAGTCAAACAATGAGGCAGTTAATGCTGCCTTACTGATAAGATTATAGAACTGGAAAAATGGTGGAGGTTCAGCTGTGGTGGCCATCTTGAATCAGGTTGACTCCAAAGGTTAATCTGTCGCAGTCACGTCATCAATGATTACTTTTGTGAGTTTAGTTAAAATTTTGCTAACAGTTGGTGAATGAACTGTTTATTTATCCCCTTTCTATCCAACTTCACCCTTAAAAATCCCCAAAATGGATCAAACTCAGTCAGTTTTACAGTTACTGACTTAATGGTAGTAACTGAGACTGATCCCTGAGTGCTCTGTTAGCAATGGGGGTCGACAGATACATCGGCCGGCCAATATTTTTGGCTGATATTTGCGTTTTTTCCCTTGTATCGGTATCGGCTGATATGTCCGTCCGTTCAGCCGATCCATTCTTTGGGTCACGCGGGCGTATGTTGCCGGACCCTCCCTCAGGGAGAGAGCGGCTGCTAATGTTGTGAGACCAAGTGCTAACAACAATAAGGGTGAGTTATTAACTTTTAATGTGTTTTAACTGTCTAATTTAGCTGTTTCTACCCTTTGTGTCAGAATATGAGGGGAGAGAGAACAGCTGTGTTTAAGTTTCTTTTCTGGACGGGAGCGCCATGTTTTTACTTTCACTTTGAAGTAGTGCTGTACCAAACGATTATTTTCTAATTGATTAATCTAACGATTATTTTTTCGATTAATCGATTATTCTAACAACAAATCTATAAGTTATTCTGATGTGAGTGCACTGGAAATTTAAAATGTTTTCATCAAATTAACAAGAACATTTTTTTAATATTGTAATATTTTCTTTAATAGTTTTTTCATGAACACAAAATATGCGCTCTGGAGTCAATTCTTTAACAAAAAAAGGCTTAAAAGATTTAACATCAACATAAAATCTCAACCAAAGCATATAAAATTCAAGTAAAAGACATATAGTGCAAGATGTTAACAATCTAATAAATGAACTAAATCATGCAAAATTCAAGTCACTCTGGAAAAACTATAATAAACATTTATTTA
>NW_013952506.1:694070-696203 GCF_001266775.1 Austrofundulus limnaeus | reverse complement strand
GTTTTGTCTTATTGCACAAATTAATATCCAGCTCCACGTGTTTCTATTGATGTCATTTCCCCGCTAGAAAGTTATGTGATGGAGGTCCATGGAAGGCAAATATGTTTAAATCAAAAAAACAAAAGAGGATGCAGTGGAAGGTGTCAAAGCAGTTTGGAGAGAAAAACAAAGTAAAGAATAACAAAAAAAGAAAACGATTAATCGATTATTAAATTAGTCATCGATTATTTTAATAATCGCTTTGTTGTCGATTAATCGTAGCAGCCCTACTTTGAAGCCACACTGTAATCAGCGTGTCCGCGTTGTTTTTCTTTTTTTWAAAATGCTGGAGCTGCACACAGGAGGCACAGAAGAACACCTCTATTGTTCCCCCTGCTGGATTAAAATAAAAAAGCTTTCGAACTTTTCTCGCCGACGTTCATAAGAGTGAGCGCAGCCGTCCACCATCATGTGCGAACCAGGCAGACTCCGCTCACATATCACGTTTGTTCTGACCGCAGTATAAAAGTCGTGATGCAGGTTTTCTTTGGTGTACATTTCAAACTGTGATCTAAAGTTAGCGTCAGCTGGTTTAAATGTAGTTTTTTGTCCGGTATAAAAACGAGCGCAGACAAGAGGCAGAGATGCAGTGAGCGYKGTGTGTGAAGTCCTCACAAAGATAGCAAGATGCATGTGTGTGTCTCCTTTTTCTTTCTCTGTGTTCCTCTTTAAACATGTTGCTATTTTTGCATCAAAAATGCTTGGATATTAAAACGTAGTCATTTTATTTTATGTAAAAAATATATTAATCTGATTAATATACAAATAAAAACAGAATATTTAGCACTTGATAAAACAAATCATGAATTTATTTATTTTTTTAAGAAAGGGCTGAAAGAAGAAATCCTGTGTGGCAGCAATTCATACAGCCTGCACCAGACAAGACTCAATTAATAAATGGTTTTGTTTGTTTGTTTTGTTTTAAATTGAGACCTGTGTAACATTTGTTATCATTCTTATTTTTATCGTGTTAATGGAGAATGATAAGGCAGTATCGGCTTCAAGAACCAGCGTATCGGTTAGACTGATGTCAAAAAAATTGGTATCGGTATTCAAAAACCTGTATCGGTCGATCTCTAGTTAGCAAAATATCTCACAACCCACAAATTGGATTTGAATAAATCTTTTAGGTTCAGTACTGATTAACCTTTCAGTTTAGGACGGGCGCCACAATCACCTGATCTCACAAAATAAAATGTAAAGATAGGCTCTGGTGCCCAAATGGCGGACAGATTGAGAGAGGCTGTTGAGAATCTGCAGATCAAATCCACCTCAGGTTATTTTCAATGCAAAACTGAATGCAAAGTGTGTTCAGCCAGACCTCGGCGGCTCCTCTGGTCCTGGAGATGGCGGCGATAGCAGCAGATGTATGTATCTGTGCAGTATCGCTGCAGGAAAATAAATCCAATTTGGCTTTACAGGCATCTGCAGGTCTGTTTTTGACCAAATTTACCTCAGCTTTAGTGTTGCTGTTACTCTGTATGCTACATAAACGGAAGATCAAAGACGCGAATGACGGACATCATTTTCAAAAAACAACAGCACACAAGCGTCCTATGGCGTGTATACAAGCATCGACCATAAGTTATCCTAACTTTGGTAAATATCATCTACCTTGCCGGTTGGGCTGGTTTCTCCGGCTTGCTGCTGTTGCGGCGTGTCTCGGTGGAGTGGCGGATGTGGATGGAGTCCCTCGGCCCTCGGATTGTCCCTCGTGTTTGGACGGAGCGCCTGGGGTGGACTTGCCGGCCTGGACGCGTGGCGGTGGCAGCCGGGACGGAGTGACTAATCTAACAAGTGAGACGTACCAGCTTCCCAGTTGCCTATTTGGATCAATATCAGCCGTGCCCTGTTTTTCGGTTGAGGATCAAACTGGAGCTACTGGTTTTGGTGAGCATGCTCGTGTCCGACATGGTGGGAACCACGTTTTTCAAGCCTTGAAGTGTGCGCCATTCAGCGAAGAAAAGAACAGCAAGCTACTGACTGGCTTCAGAACCTCACCTGATCCGGTGGTAATTTCGGCCTATGTTTCTGTTTTTCATCAGTGGACAAAAGACATTAGTGCTAAAGGCACGGATATAACAGACTCTGTTT
>NW_013952506.1:680538-690730 GCF_001266775.1 Austrofundulus limnaeus | reverse complement strand
TGAAATTTGGTATGCTTGTTTGTCTTTGTGTCTATGGTGTATGATGATGTGATTGTGATATTGTATTTCAGAGTGTTTTATGTGCTGCAGAACAGGAACCTGCTGTAAAACAGCAATTATGCTGAGTCAGGCTTGAGTTTTAGTAACCTTTTCCTGTTAAATCAAAAATCAAATCAAGCGCAGACTGGGTAAAGGTCTTAATGACTGACGAGAGGAGTTTAGTAACAGATAAAAAGGAAGTGAGTGGTTTCGACAGTGACAGTGCTTTCTTGTTGTCAGCAGCCCTCAAATCATGTGACTTCTGCAGTTCAGAAACCAGCATCGAGCTGAATATCATCACATTCAGCCCTCTTTATTAGCTCAGAGTGGGCTGCTGTTACTGCTCCATCTGTCTCACATGAACTGAACACACATAGCACCAGGGAACGTGCACACAAGTGTCTCTGCAGAGACTGAAATGTTCTCTGAGCTACAACAGCACAAAGGCCTGATTTATTTAGAAAAAGTCTCCATCTGTTCAGATCTACAGACTAAATTCTGACACAGTATATACTTATGGTTTAGAAATATGGTCTATTTTTGGAGCACAGGGATGAAATTTGCAGTGTCATGGACAAATCTGATTTCCTCTTCCCTACATCAGTGGGATTATAAACTTAATTCCCAATCTCTTTCTACAGCCAGAGAAGYGAGATCTGGGCAGATCTGTGCACTACAGCTCTACGAGCTCATGTTGCAGCCACTAAACTGAATAGTGCTTCCTTTTTCCTTTTTAAACCTGTTGCGGATCAGATACATCAGGGAGAAAAGGACTCTTTTTGTGCAGAGGAAAGGTAAAGAGTTTAGTCTTTCCCCTGACAGCACAGGTATCCATGGTGGCCTTGTTTCTAAGTAATCTGAGACTATTTTTTTTTTCCGTATCTTCTGTTTTTCTTCCATCTCCGTTTTGTAAAACTGACTGAAACTAAATATTTTGGGGAAACCAAAGACACCACATCCCCACACTAAAGTGAGGCACCATCCAGCCTATTACCAGCACAAAGTTCAAAAGCCTGCCTCTCTGATAGTATGAGGGTGCATTAATGCCTATGGCATGGGCAGCTTACACACCTGGAAAGGCTCCATCGGAGCAGAAAAAGTCTACAGATGTTAGAACATAAGCTCTCATCCTGATGACATATTTTTCAGAGAAGGCCTTGCATATTTCAGCAAGTCAAAGCTAAACCACACATTGCATCCTTTTCAACAGCATGGCTTCGTAAGAAGGGTCTAGTTACAGTTTACACAGGAGCAAATAATCTTCCCATCTGCACAAAATTAAATCATTCTCATTATAAACATGTGACTTAAACACAAATATAAACACAAAAATCTTGGTATTATTGTTTGCCACCAAAGACAAAAGCAGGGTTCATGCAGGGTCTTAAAAAGTCTAAAAAATTCTAAAATTTGAAAATCAAAAATTTAGGCCTAAAAAAGGTCTTAAAAACGCCCAGATTTTCACCCAAGGTCTTAAATTTAATTTTTGTCAAGTCTTAATTTTTTCTACTTTTGATCATTCCTGAAAACCGTTGGTTGCAAAGTTAAGAGTCGTAATCAGAGGTTGACACGATCTGTCTTCATGAAGTGCTATGTTTGCTACTGGTAATAATTAAACTACAAATCCCATGATAACTGCAGGAAAAAAAATGGCACAGTTTATTTCCATATTTTTGACCTCTTTGCCGCTTCAACCCCCCACATACAGTGGCTTATTTACCTGCTCAAAAAACAGATGTTCAGTCATGTCCACTGCTTGTTGTTTAAACATGGGAAAGTGTGTTTTTAATTAGACTTGACTTGATATCAGTGATTTTTTTTTTACTCTGTTGAAAGCGGTTCACAGCAGTCAGATATGACTGTTTCATTCAAATAATTTAGTGTTCAAATTTTAATATTCTAATTGATAACAATAAAAGGTTTATATTATAACATTTCTGGGACCATTTGAATGTTTCTGTTAATGCGTCAATTTGGTCTTAAATGTCATTACTAATGGTCTTAAAAGTTCTTAAATTCAACTTACTGAAACCCGCATGAACACTGAAAAGGATGATAATGATTTTCCATATAGTTTATATGGCAGATTAAAAAAAAGATTCAGAAAGTTATCATTGCACTTATTTCTACAACTGATTAACCTTTGGAGTCATCAATTCAAGCTTGATGCAGCTAATCACCATTAGCAAACACAAAAACGAATATAACTGGGTCAGATTTGTGGACATTGAGCTAAATCTTTACATGGCAGTAGCTGAGAGTCACCTTGAACACGTGCTTTAAGAGCTTCCATAATTTCTGGAAGTTAAACTGTGAAGTGCATCCTTCAACAAATGCTTGACCTTCTTCTGTGAACAATGATCCAAGGTACAACAGTTCCTGTRGAAAACGCAGGACGTCACCCTACACCAAGAATGGCTCAGCTCATCAATTATTTCTAAGCAGCATRAATGCTTCATACATGAACAGGGCTTAACATCTATACAGGTGTTGTTGAGTTTCAGCCTCCTGTTAAAAACATGCATTTCTGCAAATTTATAAATCTGCCTGACAAATGATTYTATATGTAAATGTGTTGGATTACAGAGCAAATAGTCTGTTTTTATGCATGTGTGATATGTTTAGTACAAAGGAGGGGCCACTTTAAGCCCAGCAGATGTTAAAGCATCTTCACTTGTCCTGCCAATGAGGACGGAGGAGTTTTTTTAGGKGGGTGCTCAGTTATTAGGCAACATCCCCGAATGAACGGAAGCCGGCAGAAAGGCCTCCTGAAGGTTCAGAYTGAGACAGAGTTCAACTTCATCACGTCACGAGCGAGATTTAAAAGAAAATGTCCACACAAGCCATGGAAGATGGATATGAGCCGTGTGTCTGCAGCGCAGCCTCGTAAAAAACGTGCCCGCCGGGTCTGAATAACGGTTCGGATTCGACGGGAATAAAAAAATGACAGGGCTCATTTACGGCTCAGGTCCATTCAGTCGTTCCTAGAACCGCAAACCCGAYAATTCCTCTTCAACACGCCTTTTGAGGACAATCGCTAGCTTGCATTGATTTGCTGCTTCCCGCTCCTCGTCAACCGCATATTTTTTAAATAAGTCCCAACATTTTATGAGTCACAGCCTTTTATAGTTTACCTTCATTTCTCCCCCCGCAGATACACATTTACCTGATTCAGATTTGAAACAGAAGCGCTGTCTGAATCAGAGAAAACCCCATTAAATCCATAACGAGGCTTCATCCCCGTTCATCTACATACCACAGTGGGTCGCTTCCGCTCTGTCCTCCCGGGGTGGYTGTGGGGTGAAATCTAGGTATCTTTCAGCTGACAGACCAAAGCGGCCAACCTACCGGGCTTACTAGCATTTGGGTCCGGTGGGAGGAGGTGGGAGGAGGTGGGAGTGAAAGCAGGCAAGCAATCAGGGAGGGGAGCAATCTGTCTCCAATGAAACAAACCGGAGAAGTGGGGTTTAAATGCGCCCTCTAGTGGTGACTCGCAGAAACGCACGCGTAGTTTTTACGTGCAGTAAGGTGTGAAGCTGGGGGGGATGGGAGACCACGTCACCATGACGATTCATCTCCGTGACCTTGGACATAAAATCAGGAGGAAAAAAAGGGGGCAAGACTTGTAATATTAGTTGAGCGGGGAGCATGTCGCTGAGAAACAACAAGTCACACAAATCATAAGGCAGCTGATGATCAGGATTTATACAGCAGTTTTACTCATTAGGACACATTTAGAATAGAAACGCTCACATTAACAGCTGATCACTGCAGATAAAACTCTCTGAGCACACCAGGACATAAAACTGATCGGACACACAAACAGCTACTCCTTGGCACACAGACCTTTGAGACAAAGGTACTCGATGCAATGTCGTGAATACTGATCCCATCCCTGAAATAACTAACTACATTTGCACATTTTTTTTAAATCAGTGGTTAAAGTGTCCAAAATATTGCATTTGTTTACCTACAGAAAAAGCCAAAATATTGAAAACAGGTCAACAATGACTTGCACGTTGCTCCGAGGCTTTAGGATGGAGAAGTCAGACAATGTTGATGTGTTTGTACATAATCACACTCAGATTTGTTGTGTAAAATGTGCAGTTGAGCTTCCGGTGCAGTCAGCCAAGTGCCTTTTTTATATTAAATGTGGAGCAGTACTAAAGTAAACTGTTTGATGCAGTTCAAGATAACCATCGTTGTGTTTGATTTCATAGTTTGCAATGAGTACCTTTAAACAACTCCCAGTTTTTTTTTTTGTTTTTGGTTCCTCGACCTAAACAAGTAGGCTTCCAGTTAATAACAATCACCTTTAAAGGCAGAAATCATAAGGTGCTAAGTTAACATAAGCAACTTTTAAAATAGTTTTGACAGCATTGTGAAGCAACATTTTCCATGAACTCTGTGTAGATACAGAACTATTACTCATCTGGCTGATAAATGAGTAAAAACATCATGTTGTGTTATTGTTGTTGAATAAAGGTTCAACTAAGGCTGAATTTCACAGTTTATCTGTAAGCTATTCTTTTGCTTCCAATATTTTTAACTATATTTAACTATATAACTAAAAAATACATTAGTTGCTGTTGTGCACCCATGTGCTCAAAACACAATTCCATTAAAAAAAATCCTTAAGTTGAAAAAGTGCAAAATTTCCGTATGGTCATAACACAATGAAAAAAAAAATCACCTAAAAACAAAATTTTGATTTATTAAAGCCCACTTGCTAAAACAATATTACCTGAGATATTTATCGTTTAGAAATGACCCTCACTTTTTTTAAGGATAAGTTCTATTTGTTTACTTAGATTTACTATCATCATGGAGCTAACAAGCCTATTGGAAATAATACAAATTATTTTTTGACCATAATTGTCATTTTGCTCATTCTGTGTCAGGATTTAGATGTTTTGATGAATTTGAATGTGCTATTTCTGTATTTTTTTTTATAAAAATCCCTGTTAACAATTACATAGGAGTGATATCTTTACAAATTAGCAGGTCTGATTTGTTATATTTGCATATTGACTTTTATGGTACTACAGACATCGTTCACAAAAAAGAAAAAACAAGATCACAAATATTACCAACAATAAGCAGCTCTCAGGTAATATTAGTTCCTGCAAATAGGGCTTCAGGTGAACCTGTAAGATACTACAGTTAAATAAATGACACATTTATATCAGTTACTGATACAGTYTCAAGCAGGTGTTACTATTAGTAATATTTATGATGACAAAAGGAGTCAGAATGAGCTGAAGTGCAAAAAAAATGCAGTTATTGAGATTCACATAAAAATAAGTCCATAAAGACACAATCTAGCAATTCAAGTAATCAAACCAGAAAACTTTGATTTAAAGGTAGATTAGGAAAATTATATGACAGGCATGGCTTCAGAAATAATCCCTATAAATCTAATCATTTTAATTTCCCTTGAAATGGGCAGCTTTTCTCTGCCGGCTGCTATAACACAGGGAAATCCCTTCCTATAATACTCAGCATCATTGTGAAGCTTGGAGGGTCCTCTTTTTAAATACAGGGCTGGAATCCCTGATGACATCATTCTGGACAAATAAAAATCAAGTTTTCAAACAGTCACTCTTGTACTCACAAAACAAGCTTTTTGATAGGCCAGGTGATAAATCGTCAATTGGAGATGGGGAATTTAAAATTAAAAATATTCATTGTGGCTTATTTTGACAGCACAGGTCACATTTTGTTGATTTGCACAAGAAGAGAGTTTCTATCAAAATAGAAAAAGTGTTAAAACAAAATAGAAACCATAAAACTGTTCATTTTTTCTCTGTCTTGCAAACCATAACATATTTGTTGGGTGGCTGTCACAGCTGTGTCTCAGAGAGCTCTGTGCACCAGGACAATTGTACAGAGAACCAGAGGATGGATGCATTGGGTGGGGGGACTCCACTGTAAACAAACAGGTTATAAATCAGCCATGTGCGAGCCCACCTACTGCTGCGTCTCCCCCTGAGAGGAGCCCTCTCCCTCCAGGCCGACTCTCCTCAGTGAATCTGAATACTTTTGCCTTCCTAAATTCACGATGTCCTCGATCTCCTCCGCCAGGTCCTTCCTGCCGCTTTCCGTCATGGCGTCCATGAGCCTCGACACAGTCCCTGGTCCCGCGTTCCTCTGTCCCCGGGCCCAGTGAAACAGCATGTCCAGCACCAAGGCACCCAGGTTGTCCCTGTTGAGCAGAACATACACCAGAAATGTAAGATAAGATAAGATAAGATAAGATAAGATAAGATAAGATAAGATAAGATAAGATAAGATAAGATAAGATAAGATAAGATAAGATAAGATNAGATAAGATAAGATAAGATAAGATAAGATAAGATAAGATAAGATTGATCCCACAGTGGGGAAATTTGCACATTACTGCAGCTCAATACAGGAGAGGGTGAGAAGAATAAAGAAAAATAAATAAAGAAAAAAAACTATACACATGTAATATATACCAATGTACACATGTCACCTTCAACTGCAGCAGCTTGAGGATGTAACATATACCAGTAATGCTCATGAATATATCACATTCTGTGCAGAGTAGTATTTAATTATATCTTGGTATGAGAGTGTGCTGTTAGAAATATGTATGTGCATCAATGTTTAAAAGATTTGGGGGCATTTTTTTTAAATCAAATACACATTTTTTGTGATATCACCCACAAACCCGGTACCAGAATGTTGATTTTATCGCCCCCACCCCCATGATGTGTGCTGAGAGGTTGGGAGAAGGGGGAGGGCCAGATGAGCCACACCGTCTGTGTGTAATCTCCCGCAGTGTCCCAGATGGCTCAGAAGGCCGAGAGCGCAGATTAAAACAATCAAAATGCACTCCGATGCCTCTCTCCCTGCATGTTTTTCCACCAGCTCTTCAACCTAAGCCCCACAGAGGTTTGTACTCTTTGTACTGTGCTTGTGCACAGATTACATAATCCAGTCACGCAGAGAAGATGTGTTCAGCCAATGTATATTCCCGTTTAAATCTCTAATATGATAACCCTGCTTCACATCCCAGCTGCAGGATGTGCTGCTACAAGGCCCCAAAAACCCACTGAATCAAAACAATATGCTACTAATGTCCACGAACCAAAGCACACAGAACCTCTTCCAAGATCCAGTCTGCCTGCCTCCAGTTTTAGCAGCAGGAGGAAGAATTGCACAACGTGAAGCAGGTGTTTTCCATGTTGGGACTGATCTGTGCTTTTTCAACAGAGCGGGACGCAAGTTTCAGCTCAAAAACCGTACACTGCTTTCCAAGTTATTATGGAAATTATTTTTTCTTCTGATTTTCCTAAATAGTCAATGCAAAATTCATCAACTGTTAGAGGATAATTTGAATGTTATTGAAAAAAAAAACTTCACAATAACAGTCTTTTTCAAAAATAAAAATAAAAACTTTAAAATGTACTGTTCCAAATGTTTTCATACAGTTTCAAAACATTTTATAGGTTGTAAAGAACTAAAAATGATTGTTTGTTGAATTTGCAGCAGTAGGTCATATTAAATCAAAATAAAAGCCCTGAGCTGCTGTTTGGATGTGACCTGCCTCCCACCCTCAGAGACCTTTGGCTCCAAAGGTTCTCAATAAGACTTAAGATCCAGCCAAAGATGCAGCAGGAGCTGGTGCATTTTAATGAATGAAGATGATTTTAGTCTTCGTGTATTTTTGGATGCACTGTAGCTGTTTCTGCGTGTGAACATTGGTTAGGGATGGCAGAATAGGTTTGCCTCTGGAGGATCCTACACTTTGATTTTCACATGACTTCAGAGGCACCAGCAGCTTCAAATATCTGATGCTTTGTAATGGCATTCTAGCAGCTGCTCTCTTAATCCCATGTATTTGTCAGAAACCACCCTCATCTGCACAAACCTGTGAGTGCACTGAATCAGCTACAAATCCCTAACATTATGATGATCGCACTTATGTTTTCAGGAATCATCTAAGATTTTCATACCTTCTTTAAGACATTTGACTATTTCATCCCTTTCGGCAACAGAGATCCTTTTTCTTTCCCATACTGCTTAAAAATGTTGGTCTGCTTAATAATAAGGAACATTCTGCAGTTGTTTTTCCTTTAATTGGGCTCACCTGGCAAACTAATCTTTACAGGTGTCTGAGACTGACAAGGACTTTTCCTTCTTACTTGTTCTTGTATTGGATCCGTTCCAACTCTTGGTAGCTCAAGCCGAGATTGAGACCGATGACTTTCCAGTCCTGTCCGATCTGAAGCGAGATGGACAGCAGGTTGGCTTCTGTCAGGTAGCCGCTCTCGGGGTCTCCCAGGTTCAGAGGAGGATGCGGGGGTTCCTCCAGGATGAAGCTGTTCTCAGAGTTTAGAGCCTACAAAACAAACATGGAATAGTTTCTCTCAAGTGATGATGGCAAGTTGTTGAGAGCAAATAAGGGAGGTGGGGATCACCACAAGCATTTTTAACTGACAGGAAGTCTTAACGGTAAAGTAGCGAGCCACTGGCAGTCGAGTCCTTTCCTCTTTCGGGCTATTTCCTCTGGTAGACTGCTGGGAATGTCCCCTCTGTAAAAAGACACCTGTAACAGACAGGACATGCAACATGTTTAATCTTAATGATTGATTCATGGAACAAAAATCACATCTTTGTCTAACTCATCCACAAAGAAGGAAACCTGACAGGGCACCACCAAATGTGGGMCAACGGGGAGTATAAAAAAAATAGGTGAAACCAACATTTCTATGTGAGTACAGTTCAACAGAAACACAAGCAGTTCCTCAGAAAACCAACAGAAATCCTGATTATTACCAGGTTCAAATAAAATACCAGGGTTAACATGTGACCCACTTTTTATCATTATGTTTTCATCACATTCAAAGAAGCTGCAAGTATCAATTTTCYGTTCCCAAAGTGAGATAATCTGTTTTACTGATTGGGGTCAACATTAGACTACAAACCAGACGCAGCTGACAGCAGTCTTCTGGTTAATGCGCCATGTCTCAAAGTGGTGTCACATTTATTACGTGAAGCAGAAGCAGCGCTCTCACCGGATCCATTACTGATAAACCGTCTAATCTGCTCATTTCTAGAAATAAAACCCTGCAGGCACGGCAAGTTTAAAATACACTTATTTAGAAAATCTCTTTTCCATAAATACAGTTCTTTGTGTCCCACTAACAAGAACAGAGTTTCATTTGATAACTCAGAAAAGAGAAATGACAATTTTAAATATTTGTATCCGTTATTTAGGAAGTCTGACAAGTATTTTATTATTACATAAACATGGTACAAGGACTTTATCATCAAGGCTAGAGGCTAAAGGAAAAATTACAAAAAGAGGAGTTTTTTGGGGGGAATACTGTTTTGCAGTGTTTTCCTAAACCTTATTCTAAAAGTATCTTTCACAGGGCAGCTCAGATGTGGGCGAAAAAAAGGCAAAGAATTATCAAGTTTCCTCATCTTGATCTCCACCCAACTTCAACTTCAAATGAGGCTACATTTCTTCTACTTCTTCCTGTTTGCTCAGTCTCCCATTAGTGGCTCTGCTAAAACCACTCAAATTTAACAACTTCAGCCTCTAAGAAGATAAAACACAGAGGAGTGAAGCAACGGTGAAGCTCTGAGTTTAAATCACAGCAACTAGTGTTTTTTCAGGAAGCTATGGCTGATCAGGCCTGAAGGAAAACAAATCCATCCAAATGATAAAACACTAGTTGCTGTGAACATCTGAGTTATGGATCAGAACCAGCTAAAAATGCCATTTAGACATCACATTAGTCTGTGTTTGGCTTCAGTTATTTGCTGCAGCAGCATCATAACGATACATGTTGATAAAAGATAATGTTTAAAATATTTGTTAAATACAGCTTTTTAAATGCTTGTTTTGGACTGTATTACAGTTAATTGGAACAAAAAGTACAACTTGTCACTTATTGTTTGTTGAAACATACACTATGTGGCATCATTTATTCTTGTAAAATAATCTATGCATTGAGTGCAGTAGCAGCTCCTGAGTATAAATATTTGTAGGGCAGATAGCTACAGGTGCTGGTCATAAAATTAGAATATCATGAAAAAGTAGATTTATTTCAGTAATTCCATTTAAAAAGTGAAACTTGTATATTATATTCATACATTACATACAAACTCATATATT